>NC_080424.1:44147064-44387064 GCF_029873635.1 Malania oleifera | reverse complement strand
AAATGAAATTTGTAAAAGTGTGGGGAGAGGGGTGAAATTATAATTTTTTTAAAATTAAAGAATGGGCAAGGGATAGGCTAGGTATGGATTGAGTATGTGATAAGGATGGAGGCCATGTAGGAGTGCTTGCCACCACTCCCCTTTAATTAATTTTTAATTAATTACTTAAATAATTAATTAATTATTTTATTTTATTTTAATTTTTTTAAATCATTATTATTATTATTATCATTGTTATTATTTTTAAGCCATATTTTAATATTATTTTTTTAAAAAAAGAATTAAATTTAAATTTTGAAAACTCATGTGGGCCCCACATGGTCTTGTGGGCCCCACACAACTTCGAGACCCAAGTGGGTCTTACATAACTTCAATAGTCCTCACACGATTTTATGAGCCCTACATAATTTCGGGACTCATGTAGATCTTACACGGCTTTGGAACTTATGTGGGCCCCACATGATTTTATGGGCACCACACAGCTTCGAGACCCAAGTGGGTCTTATGTAATTCCAATAGTCCTCATATGGTTTTATGAGTGCTACATAGTTTTGGGACTCATGTGGACCCCACACGACTTTTGGACTCATGGGGGCCCCACACAGTCTTGTGGGCCCATCTTAGGATACCTATATTATTATTATTATTATTATTATTATTATGTATTTCTACAAATTATGTCTATCAAAACATTATTTTATGCATATGTACTTATTTACGTGTACAAATAGTGTTTATCCTGTTTATCCTATGAAATTCCATTTTGACCAGGCCAACCTCCAGGGAGCAACTAAGCCGCAATGGTCTCTGAGCACTCGCTAATACAAGGTCTTTCTTGGGCATCAAACATGGAATCAAGGATCCTACAGAAAAACACTTTTGTATTGATATTAACTTAATGACCATTTTTATTATTTTATTATTATTATTATTCTTTAATCGTATATATATTTTTTGGGTCATCACAACTACTATGAAGCACTTCAAGATAAAGATGCAGAATGCTGGCAAAAGGCTATGAAATCAGAGATGGAGTCCATGTACTCTAATCAAGTCTGGATCTTCTAGAGCCAGCCGAAGGGATAAAACCCATTAGATGCAAGTGTAACGACCCGAATTTAAAATGGTATTTACACAACAAAAGAAAAGGGAATGGAAACTAAAACAGAAGGAGGCAGTTGACGACATTGCATTTTGGAGGGAAAAATCGAGGGAAAGTTATTAGGGCCTCATCAACGAACATAGGGGATTCATCGACGATGAAATACCGAGATGGGGTTTTGAGCCGACTGAATTTCGTCAATGAAATTTGTGAAGGACTCGTCAATGAATGACGTGGTTCGTCGACGAATCCTCTATTCTATAAATAGAAAAATCTGGATTTTAACTTCATTATTAAGCAAGCTTCCCTCTCTCTCTCTCTCTCTCTCTCTCTCTCTCTCTCTCTCTCTCTCTCTCTCTCTCTCTTTCTCTCTCCTTTGGCTCTCTCTATCTCTTTCGTCGATTTCAGGCCAGATCTTCGCCGGATCGACAATCCGAAGTCACCACGACGCTCCTGGGGAAGTTCTTTCCAAATCTACCGGAGTGGATCGTTGGTGAAAGTAAGGTGGAAACCATCCCAAATCCAAGGTAAGACTTTCTACTCAATATTTGGAATAGTTACAGTTGAGAAAAGTGTTATACGCTTAGAAATACTAAACTTTAGTTTTGGAAAATATTGTTTTCAAGGTGTTGAGTTAAGAACCCTGCGAGAGCAGGGTAGATTTTCTTAGGGGATTTTCAAGAATCAGGTCAGGGGATAAACTAAGCTAGTTCTTTTTGAGAATATGTATGTATATATATATAGCATTTGGTTCCTGGAAAATAAATATATTTATATATGATATATGATTTATATTTGGGAAATAATGTTGAATATGATCGTATGTTGAATATGGAAAACTTGTTCAGTGTGGCATGAGTAGAAATGGCTATGAGATACTGTTTTCTGGAAATGTGACTATGATGCGGATTTTTATGATGGAAAACCGGCGTATGGGCCGAGATTTTATGGTATGTTTGCTGGCCTATAGGCCATGTTATGACGTGATTTGCCAGCGTACGGGCTGTGCTATGATATGTTTGCCAGCGTACGATTCGTGCTATGATGTGATTTTCTAGCATACAGGCTGTGCTATGATTTGCCGGCGTACGGGTCGAGCTATGATAAAATGTGTAATACCGGTGTACAGGACGATGATTTTCATGATATACATTTATATGCAAAATGATATGATTAATGTGAAAATAAATGATATGAGATATCTATGTATCACAGTTTTAGTATATATTCTATGATATCAGAACCTGGTTGGCTTGGTCTAGGCTAGCACTTGCACGGTACCGTTGCTATGTGTCCATGGTCTTCGTGATCATGATATTTGTGTTAACGCCGCTGTATGGAGTGGTGTGAGATTGGATGGTCAATGTGGTTATTAAGAAGTGTGTGTGATCGCCCCTAGTGTACGGACCAGGTCAGGCAAACCCATCGGACTTATAGACTGTATGTTTGACTTGGCAGTGGTCGGCCAACCATTGTCAGGTCCCGCCTTCGGGCCACACAACCCAGTCATGTGGGGGTAATACATGACAATAGCCAGCTAACCTACCAGGAATGTTTTTATGTTATTATTACTATATGAGATGAGATATGTTTATGAAAATTCAATATGTTCTACCATGATTTGATATGTATATGTTTTCCCAGATTTGACAAAATAGTTACTGGATATGTTCTGTATAAGATAAGTATAACACAGTTTACTCATGTTGCCACACACTAGTATTAGTTTATTTCCTTTACTAAGAGGTGTCTCACCCCTAAATTTTATAAACTTTTTAGGAGCCCTAGATAGAAGAGCAGGAAAAGCCCCACTGATCTAGAGTAGTTACCCGCCCTTTCTGAAGGGTAAGTCTTGTAGGGACGGTTAGGTTTTTGTGGGAATTGTCCCCAGATTTTATTTTTGGGATGTATATACTGGATTACAGTGAAAGTAGTGACTCTGGCATTTGTGTAATGAGATGGATGTTTTGTGTTTATAATACTATGATTATATGTTTTCTGCTGCTTAGGCTCCCGTGTTGTGTTCTGATTTATCCCTGGTACCCACAGGTCCAGGTGTACTATGATCTCCTGAGCTGGGAATTATGATATTGATAAAAAAAATAATAGGAAAATAAGCAGGTCGTCACACAAGTGGATCTATAAGAAGAAGAGAGGAGCAGACAGAAGGGTGGAAACCTTCAAGGCTAGGCTTGTTGCGAAACGGTTGACTCAAAAAGAGGGAATTGACTATGAGAAAACTTTCTCATCGGTAGCCATGCTAAAGTCTATCTGGATCCTCTTATCCATTACAGCTCATTTTGATTATGAAATGTGACAAATGGATGTCAAGACAACTTTCCTTAATGGACGTCTTAATGAGTGCAACCAGATGGTTTTGCAGTAGTAGGCCAACAACACATGTTGTGCAAGCTTGAGAAGTCCATTTATGGACTTAGCATGTATCTAGGTCTTGGAATATCCGTTTTGATCAAACCATTTAATCTTATGGTTTTGATCAATGCTCTAATGAGTCATGTGTATACAACAAGCATGATGGAAACGTGGTGGTATTCTTGGTGCTATATGTGGGTGATATCTTTCTCATCAGAAACGATGTGGGGGCATTATCTTTGGTTAAGTTATGGTTATCCAGACAATTCGACATGAAGGACTTGGGAGAAGCCGGTCACATTCTTGGGATCAAGCTTTTGCGAGATCGCAAGCAAAGGTTGTTAGGCTTATCACAAGCTACTTATGTCAATATGATTCTTCCCCGTTTTAGCATGCAGGATTCCAAGAAAGGGTTACTCCCTTTCAGACATGGAATCTCTCTATCCAAGGATCAGTGACATTAAACATCGATTGAGGTGGAGAACATGAAGGCAATTCCTTATGCATCAGCAGTAGGAAGCCTCATGTATGATATGCTTTGCACTAGACCTGACATCTATTTTGCCATAGGCATGATTAGAAGATATCAATCTAACCCAGGGCGGGAACACTAGACTGCGGTAAGACATATAATCAAGTAACTGAAAAGGACTAGGGATTATATGTTGGTTTATCAAGCAGATAGTCTAGTACCCATTGAGTACACTGACTCAAATTTTCAGTCAGATAAAGATTCCAGAAAATCAACCTTGGGAAATGAATGTACCCTAGGAGGTAGAGCCATTAGTTGGAGGAGTATCAAGAAATCATGTGTTGCTGATTCCACTATGGAGGCCAAATATGTGGCAACCTTTGAAGCAGCTAAGGAGACCGTTTGGCTTAGGAACTTTTTATTGGATCTAGGAGTGGTGCCTTCAGTACAATTGCCTATTACACTTTACTGTGATAATAGTGGGGTGGTTGCTAACTCAAAGGAACCCAGGAGCCACAAGAGGACAAAACACATCGAGCGCAAGTATCACCTGGTATGAGATATCGTGTAGAGAGGTGATGTAATGGTGATCAAGATTGCATCGGCAAGCAACCTGGCATACCCGTTTACGAAGAGCTTACTAGTTAGGACTTTTGATAGTCATGTAGAGGGAATGGGAGTGAGATGTATGGCAGCATAACTTTGAGTCTAAGTGGGAGATTGTTAGGGATTTATACTAAAAGACATGCTTTATGTAATCAGTTTTAGTATTTTTTAATAACTTCAGTTATTCCATTTTAATGAGTATCTTTGTGAGCAATGCTTAGCTGACATTATTTATTTAATGATTATGCACGTGTATCTTTTATTTTATATAATAGGTGATCTAGTGTGTAGAGTACGACTTATACACAGAAAATTAGATTATCAATTCTTATAAAATATAAATTTATTATTCACAGTCTTAAATGAAATTGGACACACCATTGGTAGGACTGTAGCACAAGGTTATAATAGGTCTGTTTTGACTATTGAGAATGGTACAATTCTAACTCCTTGTGCTGGTACACTTCGTGTGTATGGAACAGGGCCGTCTTGCAGTAATTTTTTTTATACTGACTATATAAAACAATTAATACCTCATGGTTATTATGAGTGCTTATGCTCTTAATCCTGATACGATTATTGGACACATGCATATAGTGTTTATTACTTACTTTGATTCATAGAAGAGTGAGATTCTTTATGGGTCAAAATACTCAATGAGTTGGGTGATGACATTATGCATATGGTGAACATTAATTATTGATGGAATCCACATCTCGGTATTGGGGTTGATGATACCCTCTTGAGGAAGCTTATAAGTTTTGATTGTGTCAAACCCTGCAAGTGGATTTTGAATCTGGCACATCAAATAAGTTAAGTGGAAGGTCTCAAGAAATTAATATGTCAATTAATTAAATTGTCAGTAATTTAATTTAATATACAGGTATCTGTAATCTTTACGTGGGGAGATAAATAAGCATTTAATAATAGGAGCTCGAAATTTAATTTCGAATATGATAGGGAGTGCAATTATAATTCTTTAGTGGTATCAATTATAATTAACGTAATTAAGGATGAATTTGAGTCAGGTTAGGAATTCTTAATTACGTGGGAAGCTCTAGTAATATTTGCCCAGAGGTCCCTATTGTAGCCTATATATACACGCGCTCCATTCAGTAGTTAGGAGAGACGAGAAAACTCTCACAAGGGTAGACGTTTTCATGAGAGAAGAAAACCCTAGCAGCCGCTTACGAACCCACTTTCTAAGAAGCAAGGTGTGTTCAAGGAATATAGTATAAGATTCCTAGTCGTCTTTAAGAGCTCGTTTTCATACTTGCAAATTTGAGATCAAACTAGACAGATCTCGTAGGTATAATTGTAATCACGTAATTAGAGATTGCATGAACTGATTATTTTTTTGTTATCCGTATGCACTACAATTGAATTTTAGGGCTATTCCACAAGTTCCTTCAATTTTAGGGCGGTTATGTGGAGAAGGTGTTGGATAGATTTAGCATGACAGATAAATCGATATGTACACCTTAAGCGAATCACTTTAAATTTTCTACCGCTAAGTGCCCAAGGACGGATGATGAAATCCAGGATATGTCAAAGATCCCCTATGTTAGTGCTGTGGGGAGTTTAATGTATATCATAGTGTGTACAAGACCTGACTTGACACATGTAGTGAGTATGGTGAGTAAGTTTCTGGATAGACAACATTGGGAGGCTGTTAAATGAATTTTCAAATACTTACGGGGTACATCTAATTATGGCATTATGCTCGGAAAGCAACATAATAGTTCATCAGTTGTAGGATTTGTTGATGTTGATTAATTAGGGGATATAAATGACAGAAAGTCTACAACGAGTTATGTCTTTACCCTTGTAGGAGAACTCATCTATTGGAGGTCCATGGTACAATCCCTGGTGGCATTGTCTACAACTGAGTCTGAGTATATAACAATTGTTGAAGCTGCAAAGGAAGACTTATGACTTATCGGTTTGGTCAAGGAGTTAGGTATACTGTAAGGTGGGGTTGTGATGCATTGTGATAGTCAGAGCACCATCTAGTTGGCGAAGAATCAAGTGTACCATGCTATAACCAAGCATATTGATGTAAGGTTCCAAAGGGTCCGGGAATTGATTACTTCTGGTGAACATGTATTAGAGAATGTTCACACATCTAAAAACGCAGTGGACATTTTGACAAAACCGGTTACTACTAAAAAGTTCAAGCATTGCTTGGACTTCATCTCTTCAAGTGTTAGAAAGGAGACGGACCCAGCCTAACATTCCAAGGTCAAGGTGGAGTATCGGGCTATGTTTTTTGGATTTCTCCTAAGGGGTAGATATTCGCCAAGGTGGAGATTGTTGTGTTTTGTGGCTCATATCTTTGAGTGAATGACATACACAAAGGAGAAAAATATAATAGAATCATCATGCTGTGAGAAATCGTCGATGGTTTCGTTTTGAGCAGTAGGGCTAATTTTGAATGTTGAATATGAACGTTAAGTTGGTTGGGTGTTTGGAGCGAAACCTCCATGATGTTTATATACACATCATTCTGGGTGCATTCTCATTGTAAAAGAAGATCACTGTATTGTGTCTTTTGACACCATGATAGTAAAACTTTACTGATTGCTCTCGTGGATGTAGGCATTGCCGAACCACGTAATTCCTTGTGTTAATTTTATTTGTTTTCATATATACTACGTGGATGTGTTCCATATTTGGTTCTTCATTGATTATTACATTGATATTTCGCTGTGCAATACGTTTCTATATACAACAAGAGATAATTGATTTCCAAACACCTTTTTGGCCCTCATTCAAATATAAGACGTCCAATATGAAAGTTTCAAACCTTAGCAATTAGAATAATTTATAAGTGACAATTAACACAATGCATTAGACAATTTTATTCAAGTTTTTTGCTTAAACAGTTAATGAAATGAAATGGAGTGAAAAGAAGAACCCAATAAAATTTTAAATAAAAAGAATGCAGAATATTTTATTCTTATCTGATGATATTACCTTGATTTCTTGAGTAACAAAGACTCCAACCTAAATGCTAATCCAATCCGAAAAAGGAGCTAGGAGCAAACCTCCCCGGCTGTTAATCATGCATCATTCGCCAAAAACTAAGTTGCCTCCCTCAGCAATCGTCATTTTCCCTCCAAGCTTTACCTTCCTCGCACAATTTTGAGTATGCTCTTCCATTTCTTGGTTTTGTGAACGGGCATGTAGGAATCAAGGAGGGATTTTGTTTTCAAAATTACTTTATGCCACACAAAACTAGTTCTTGAAAAGTTCGGCCATTCATTGCTTTCCAAAATTCACATCAGTATACCACAAAAATTTTGAAAATTACTTCATCCCTTTCCAAATTCCTCTGAATCCCATGATTCACGATTACCCTCCTTCTATTCTTTGTTCAACTGATATATATATATAAACATCAATCTTTATGGCTTATTTGTCGTGTGGTTTTAACTTTCAAGCCTTGTCAGTCGAGTATTATAAAATTAGAGAGAAACAACACAGAAGATGAAGTGCTTGTTGCTATTGTTGCTAGCAGTAGAACCTACTGCTCCAAGTATGGAGATGAGGAACACTAATCTAGACACACCTTCATAAAGAAGCAATTGGTAGGATATATGCAATTTTGATTGATTTTATTGAAGTGAATCTTCATATATTATTTTTCCAAGTAAACTGTTTTTGATCTACCGGACATATTCCATGCAATCTTTTTAGATTGTACAATTTTAAGATAATATTCCTTTTTATTTGGGAGGCTTATGAGGCCATTAGTAGTTTATAGTTGTCCTTTGTGGTAGTTTTGTGAGTAAATATTCATAGATGTAATGGTTGCTACAACCAAATACCAAAGTAAGGACAAAGGATTAATCAACCAAGCAATACTTACATAGAAAAGAATGCTTAAAACATGCTTGAATAGAATTCCTTGGTATTCATTTTTTACTATCATTACTTTTATTGTCTATCTCTATGTATTTTGTTAAAGAAATGTGGCAGAAAAAAGTCTGCTTGTTTTTATTTTATTTTATTTTCCTCAAAAAAGGGAGCAAAATAAACATTGTAATCTAAAAAGTGGTTAAAGATTTTGTTAAAAGTAAATATAATGATGTCGAATATCGTTTAACTCATTTTAAGGACTTTGTTTTTAGCATAGCTAGAAATGTGGTTGAAAAAAGTTTTTTTTTTTTTTTAACAAATTGCATCAAGCATAAAATAACAACATCTAATTCTGCATCTAAAAAGGTCTTTAAGTATTTACAATCAATTTGTAACATCCATCCTAACATAAATTACATAATAACTAAAAAACAATTTTAACATAAATTACATAATAACTAAAAATAATTTGCCTTTTATACGTAGATGGTATTTCACGTTTTTCTTTGTAAGAGTCACTTTGCTTATCCCAAAACGAAAGCATAAAAAAAAATCCCTTTCATATAAAAGAGAACAAAATATTACGACAAGCAACTCAACCTTCAATAATTTGCATTTTGACAATTATATATATAGACACACACACACACTTTACCTTTCATTTTCTAGATTCACACGGCAAACCAACTTTAAAATGTTGCAATGGACAAAATGTGGTGGTGGTTAACCAGTTTCTAACTCTTTATTGTACTTTAGCACCCACTTATATGTCAGTGCTAAAATTTGTTAGCTATCATTGGTGATAATTTTTTGAATTTTGTTTAGGGAGCACTGATTAATGACATAAATTTATTTTCAAAAATAAAGTATAATATAAGTGCTTACAATTTACTATTTAACGCCGAGTTTGAAAGCATGAATTTCAGATTTTAGATTTGGATTTGGCTGTATATGTTGGGGTCGAATCCTGGAGCAACTATCCCACACAAAGAAAAATAAACATCCACAATGGAACACCGAAAATTACATGGTTCGGTCGAATCGACTGACGTCCACGGAGCACACACCACTACACTATACTGGGAGAAAAAATACAAGGAGCCTCACTGCTCAACTTTCTCTGTTTCTCTCTCTCTCTCTCTCTCTCTCTCTCTCTCTCTCACCACAACTCTCTCTGCTTTGCACACACTCTCTACGCACAACACAACACCTCACACAGCTCACACTACACGACACATCTGCACAATCTCCACACACACACACACACACACATATATATATATATACAGAAGAGGGAGTAAAATTCAAAGGAGGTGGCTGCAGATTTCAGCATTGTCTGTAGAGGTTGGTGGCCGCCGGTATCCAATGTCAAAGCAAACAGCTGGGCTGGTGCGACTGTCGGCGACTCCAAACCTCTAATTTCAACAATCTCCCACTTGGAGACGGAGACAACATCTCAACCAGTGTATAAGCAAATGATGTGCTCATGTCTGTTTTCAAGCATGAAGACCAACTGAAGTTGAACACAACTTCAGCTTCTTTGTAGTCACCACATTCATCATCATGTCTGCTGGATTTCTACTACCTTGAATCTTTTCAAGTGTTAGTGCTCCATCCTCTAATAGAGATCTGATGAAGTGATAACGCAATCCGATATGTTTAGTTCTTGAATGAAATGCAGAGTTCTTTTCCAGATGTATCGCGCTCTGACTGTCGCTGTACAAAACATTCCTCTCCTGCTTTAACCCAAGCTCTGTCAATAGACCCTGAAGCCAAATCATCTCTTTGCTGGCTTCTGTCACTGCTACGTACTCAGCTTCTGTAGTGGATAGGGCAACAATCTTTTGTATCTGCGACGTCCAACTAACCGCTGTTGTGTCAACAGTGAACATGTATCCGGTGGTGCTCTTGTGGTGATCAATTTCACCAGTAAAATCGATATCTACATACCCTTTGACTTTCAAGTCTCCTTTGATGAAATATAAGCACTTATCAACAGTGCCTTTGAGATACCTAAAGATCCACTTCACTGCTTCCTAGTGAGTCTTCCCTGGATTAGACATGAATTTACTGACTGCTCCCACTGTTTGGCCAATGTCCGGTCTGGTACAAACCATGGCGTACATGAGACTTCCAATGGCTGAAGCGTAAGGTTCCTTAGCCATGAAGTCCTTTTCTTCATTTATCTAAGGAACCTGATCCTTGGAGAGGTGAAAGTGTCCTGCCAAAGGTGTATTTACTACTTTGGCGCTACTCATGTTAAACCTCTGTAAAACATGACTAATGTACTCCGACTGAGATAAATGCAATGTTCTTTGTTGCTTATCTTTGGAGATCCCGCACCCCAAGTATCTGCTTCGCTGAGCCTAAGTCCTTCATGTCAAACTCCATTGACAATTGCTGCTTCAATTTCCAGATCTCTTCTATATCTGGTCCTGCGATCAGCATGTCATCCATATATAACAACATAATGATATAGCTATACTGATACCTCTTGAAGTAGCAACAGTGGTCGGCGTTACACTTTAGAAAATCATTCCTATGCATAAAGTTGTGAGCTTGTTTGAGACCGTACAAGCTCTTCTTCAACCTACACACCAGATTCTCCTTACCTTTCTCTGAGAATCCTTCTAGTTGATGCATGTAAATTTCTTCATCAAGATCACCATGAAGAAACGTCATCTTCACATCTAACTGCTCGAGATATAGGCCCTCTGAGGCAACAATGCTCAAGACTGATCTAATGGTTGTAAGCTTCATAACTGGTGCAAAGAAGTCTGTGTAGTTGATTCCTTCCTTATGCTCGAAGCCTTTAACTACCAACTGAGTCTTGTAACTCCTAGAGCCGTCATGCTCTTCTTTGATTCTGTACACCCACTTGTTGTGAAGGACCTTCTTACCTTTGGGCAACTCAGCTAGTTCCCATATTCTGTTGGAGGTGAGGGACTTCATCACGTCCTTCATCACAAGCTCCCACTTGCTCGTATCTGCCACCTGACATGCTTCATCATAGCATTCGGGCTCTTCTCCATTTGTAAGAAGTAAGTAATCTATATACCTTTTGTTTGGTACATGAGGCCGAGTAGATCTCCTAAGCTCCGGAGCTGGAGTAGGAGGTGGTGGTGCGACAATCTGCTCCACTGGTTCCTCCGCCTGAGGATTCTCGGTATTCTGCTGTTGTGTCCTGACATATTCTAGGATATCATCCATATCTACATAGGTTGACTTTATCTGAATTGGTTCAGTGGATTCTACCGTGTGCCTGTATTTGTACATCATCTTTTCGTTGAAAAATGCGTCTCTGCTTCTGATCAACTTCTTACTTTCATCATCCTAAATGATATACCCATATTCTTCTTCACCGTAACCGACGAAGGTACATTTTCGGGACTTAGGATCAAGCTTGTTTCTGACATGATCACTAATATGTACATATGCAACACAACAAAAAACTTTCAAATGTGAAAGTCTCTCCTCTTTTTCGCTCCATACCTCTTCTAGTATACGGTGGTCCAATGGTACTGATGGACCCCTATTAATCAAGTACGTTGCTATGCCGACTGCTTCTACCCAGAACTGCAATGGTAAGCTTGACTGTATATGCATGCTTCTGGCTTATTCAGTCAACCTTTCGGTTCATCTGCTCTGCTACGCCGTTGTGTTGAGGCGTACCTGGCACAGTTCTTTCCATCATAATATTGTGCTCTTAGCAAAATTTCTTGAATCTGGTGTCTTGATACTCACCACCATTATTTGTTCTTAGTTTCTTGATTCTCAAACCAATTTTGTTTTCAACCATAGCTTTCCATACCCTGAAAGCATCAAATACTTCTGACTTATACTTCAAAAAATAAACTCATACCTTCTGATAGTGATCGTTAATGAACGTGACGAAGTAATTCCTTCCGCCTATAGATGAGATGGGCATCAGTCCCCCCACATCTAAGTGGACTAGTTCTAGTTTCTTCTTCTTTGGGGCACGGGTGTTTGTCTGGAAACTGATCCTCTTCTATTTCCCAAATATGCAATCCTCACACATATCAATCTGCACTGATTGTAGACCACTCAATTTTCCCTTTGAGTGCATCACCCTAAGTCCTTTCTCGCTCATGTGACCGAGTCGTTGGTGCCACATGTTGCTATCGTCATTTCCTGCAGCAATTGAAATATACATGGAGGCATTGGAGGTTAGATAAAGTGTTCCACTTTTCTTACCTCTGGAAATCATTAGTACACCATTTGAAACCTTCCATTCATCGCCAATGAATGTCATCGTGTATCCCTCATTTACCAGCTGCCCAACTGAAATCAAATTCTTTCTCAGGTCTGGAATATGTATGACATCCTTCAGCTTCCATACTGACCTGTTTATATTGATCTTCACAACTCCCTTGCCAGTTATGTCACAAGATTGATCGTTGCCAAGGTACACCTTACCAAAATTACCTGGTCTGTAATCCTCTAGGCAATCTCTGCAGCAAGTGGCATGAAATAAGGCCCGAGAATTTAAGACCCAAGACTCCTGCTTGCTCTCCAAAGAGCATATCAATGCATCTTTTTCTCCTGAGGAAGAGGTGAGATTTGCTTCTGTCTTTGTCTCAGATTCCTTTCTCGGACCTTTGCATTGGTTTCTGAAATGCCCGCCCTTTCAACAGTTCCAGCACTCAATGTTCTTTGTGCCTTGGGAACCTCTGGGATTTCTGGATTTAGACCGCCTGGTCCTAGATCTTCCGTGATTGTTTGATCGTCCATGCTCGCTTCCTTTTCCTCGGCTTTCTACGTTCAAAGCTAAACTTGAAGTGGAGGCATTGTTCGACTGCATTTTGATCTTTTCCGTCAAAATCATGTTGATAACCTCGTCGTACTTCAGTTTCAATTTTCCTATGGAGCTACTGATCGCAATAACAATACCTTTCCAACTATCAGGTAGCTGACTAAGAATCAGTAGGGCATGAATCTCACTGTCAAATGTAATTCCAACCGAGACAAGTTGATCCGACAACTCGTTGAAATTATCCAGGTGTCTGCTGAAACTTTTACCTACAGACATGTTTATGGTAAACAATATTTTCATTAAATGTACTTTATTCGCAGCTGATGGCTGCTCATACATATTAGATAGCGCATCCATAAGGGACTTGGTGGTTGTCAAGTGCTTGATGTTGAAGGTAACAAACTTTGCCAGCGTCATTCTAATAGCTCTGAGAGCTTTTCGATCAAGCAAATCCCACTCACTCTCCTTCATGGATTCTGGCTTCTCCTTCAATGGTAAGTGCAATTCCTTACCAAACAAGTAGTCCTCAGTATGCATTTTCCAGAAACCAAAGTTTGGGCCGTCAAACATCTCGATTCGCTGATCTAGAGATAAAATTAGCTCAAATGAACAGCACAGTTGGATCTGAAACGACCGAAAACCTTAGAAATGGCTTAAGTCGTTCGAAAAATGGACCTAAAATGGCTTCGAAAAGCCTGGTCAAACTCTTTGTCAAATTTGGTCAACTTTGACAGAATATTCCTAATAGCATTAATGATGCCGTTAATTGACGATGTTAGCTGATGTGGCAGCGTGGGGCCCACTGTTGACATGGCATTGTGGGGCCCACCTATTGGCGAGTGAAGGTGGGGCCCACTATGGGTCCCAATCGCCGATGTGGCGTGGGCCCGGGCTGACATAGCGGCTCACTCGGCTGCTGACGTGGCAAATGATGCAGCTGCTGACTGGGTGGCTTACTCGGCGCCACGTGGCGCTAACAGAGCAAGCTAATAGGGCGTTGACTGGGCGCAAGTCCCGACTGATTCGCCGGGTGTTTGCCAGCGCGTGGCAGCGAGTGGAGTAAGCCGCCAACTATCTGCCGGTGTGTGAAGGCGCATGAGAGCGCGTGGAACGTCCACTGGACGTTGGCGGCACGTACGGCGTCGTCTGAGGTTGTTTGGAGCTCTTGTTGCCACCGTTAGCTTTGTCTCGATGAGAGGAATGCGGTGGTGGCCTCAAAATTGAATTTTGAGCTGCTGGACAAAGGCTCAAATCCGAAAATTTTTCTTCGATCTAGCAATTTTACTCCAACCATGCTCTGATACCAATTGTTGGGGTTGAATCCTGGAGCAACTATCACACACAAAGAAAAATAAACATCCACAATGAAACATTGGAAATTACGTGGTTCGGTCTAATCGACCTACGTCCACGGAGCACACACCACTGCACTATATTGGGAGAAAAAAAATACAAGGAACCTCACTACTCAACTCTCTCTGTCCCTCTCTCTCTCACCACAACTCTCTCTGCGCACAACACAACCCCTCACACAACTTACACTACACGACACATCTGCACAATCTCCACACACACACACACACACACACACACACACATATATATATATATATATAGAAGAGGGAGTAAAATTTAAAGGAGGTGGCTACAGATTTCAGCATTGTCTGCAAAGGTTGGTGGCCGCCGGTCTCCAATGTCAAAGCAAACGGCTGGGCTGGTGCGGCTATCGGCGACTCCACACCTCTAATTTCAACAGTAATTTATTTAATACAAATTTATATTGCATCTTATATAAAGACAACTTTAAGTTTAAGATTTTTCTAAATATAGGATAAAGACATTTGTTGGAAAACAGAAAAGCAAAAATGAAGAATGAGGATTAGGGAAGAAATTCACCAAAAACTCATTTAACAAATTGAAGGATACGTGGATGTGCATATTACTAGGACTTGTGCAAAGGCGGATGGGTAACATTTCCCTCGCACAATTTAAGTCCGCGGCTAATAGACAGTAAAGCACGATCTGCGATCCGAAAACCCTAAACGCGCCGCGGCTAATAGACGGTAAGCACGAGGAGCGATCCGAAAACCCTAAAAGCCGCCGCACCCCCTCCACTTTAAAAGCCAACTTAGGGTTACAGTACTTCAACTTAGGGTAAGCACGAAGTCGAACCCCGCGGAGGCGTCTGCTGCCCTCCCTCCATTCGGTGGTCGTGGTGAGCAGATTTTTTGTTGTTTGTGTTTGGGGTTTTGTTCTTTGTATGCGATTCCTATTGAGGCATCGTAATGCATTGCCTCTCCTTTCAGCTGCAAGGGTTCGAGATCTGAGGATCGATTTCTTGACGGCTTTGTTCTGGGGGCATATATTGTTTTCCTTCCAAAGCATAAGGGGTGCTTTCATCCAGAGCTGGTGCTTGTTGCATCTCTGGCTTCCCTTTCTTTGGTACATTTTCATCTTTCCTCTTTTCTTCTAGATGTCTGCCTCTGCTTCTCTTATTCTTTTGATTTGATCCGAAAGATGCAATTTTTAATTTTATTTTTCTGATTTTGCTCTTTATTTGGCTGCTATATATGGTCTGGAAATCAATGAAAGAATTTTTTTTTTTTTTTGAATCTTAGGGGTGTTGAAATTTGGGCGTTTCCTCTTAGATTCTAATATTTTCTTTCCTGGTTCTTCCCAGCAGCCAAAGGGAGGGTTGACTATATATATATATATATATATATATATATATATATATATATACACACATGTTACTGAAAATTTTTTGATTAATTTGTGTTACTGTTCACTTCTTGAAAATAGCCATTGGTTAGTTGTATGAAAGTGAATTGTGCTTCTTTCACTACTTTAATCAATGGTGATTTCTTGATAAGCTGGCAGTAATGCAATTGCTGAAAACTAATTTCTATAGGATTCTATGTTTAGGGTTCCTATGGATTCGTTTACCTAGATTGTGTTCAAGCTGGAAACGAGGTTTCAAAATTGGAAGGGAGTCGGTGTTTTCATCTCTTTAGGGTCTCTTTTGTCAATACTTCTTGAAGCCTAGTTAGCTGAGAGATTATTTTGTGGGCCTGTGCCGTAAATTGTTATTGTTATTATTCAAGAGCAAAAATGAGCGGCTTTCTAAAACATTTAATGACACTTGCGACACAATTGGGTTCCTTTAAAAAGGTTGGTTGCTCTGAATTGACGTTACTAAATGTTTGAAGCCTTTAACACTGACTTGCGTTTGCTCTAAATTAATTTTTTGAAAATTTGATGGAAAGGATTTTTTTAGTTTGTTAGATAACTATGACATTTTTAAAAATTTTGCATGCACGAACAATTAATTTTGTATTTTTACTTTTTTTGGCATAACAATTTTTTGTATAGATTAATTGTTCATTATTTTGAATGAAATATGAATCTCTATTTTTACATGGAGTTTTAAAATAAAATAAAATTTAAAAGGTGGTCGAATTAGTGAGAGAAAAATACTTTTAAAAATTATTGCACCAAAGAAGTATGGAAAATAAATTTTGGTTGAAATTCGTGTAATTGGAGAAATAAAATGTTGGTCTTGAGAAATTATTATTTCAAGATGTGTATTTTTGAATGCATCTTGGACAGACACAAGGGTGGATTCCACACAAATGGTTCCAAGTGTGGGATTTACCTTTGTGTCTGTTTCGGACACATTTTGTGATACATACCTTGGAGTATGCAACTTCATAACTTCATGCAAATAGTTGGATGGATTGTTAATTTAAGGCAACTAATTTTTTGAAGCACAAGGACGTTATTTCTAACTTGGTGTATCAATTAGGTTCCACATCAATGAATAACAAATAAGCTAGTGTTTTTAACTGCATTTTGTGAATGAGTTCGGTAGGTGCATGTCAAAATTGATTTTTGGAAAGTTGGTTTTGTAACTTTTCACGTAATAAACGTTCATGCATGTGTGAGGATGTGCCAAATTGACTTTTCAAAAGTTGGTTGGTTTGGTTATTTTATGTTTTCTTTAGTACTTTGTGTGTGGTGTCTTGTCGTTGTAGGGGCTAATTGTTTTCTTTAATACTAAATGTGGACTTTCTTCTGTTGAATTCAATGGGTTTTTTTGGAGACAAAGGAAGGGAAAGAAAAGAAAATAGAAATGATTGTTTTGTTGTATTTACTTTGCGGCAAATATTACTGAAAATGGAAGCTGTTCAAATATGATTGAAAATTGAGAAAATTTGAAAGTTTTCACGGAAGGATTTAAAATTTGCTCATTCATTCACCTCATATTTTCTTTCTTAATAATCAAATTCAATTTTTTTGTTCTCTTTTTAAAAATATTTTTTGAGTTTATTTTATTTTCACTCTATCTTTCTTAATAATTAAACATGATAAAATGATTTAAAAAAAAGATCATTTTAAAAGTTTTAATTGATTATGTTGTTTTTCTAACATTAAAATCAATTGAGAGCTAAGATGTGTGTGTGTCTATATATATATATATTTCCAAAATAGTTAAACATAAAACCTTTTGCTCATAATTAATTGCCACCTTCATAAAGTGGCACGAGTCTTAAATTTGAGATCTTAGAATGTGCCCCAACCATTCATAATTGACCTCTTTTGGGTTTGCTGAGCACATTTTGGGATTTCAAAATTGAGATCTCTAGCGGCTTCCTTTTTGTCGATACTTCTTGTGTTGGGGTTCAACTAATAAAAAAATGATTTTATTATATAATCATAGAGTTGGGTTCAACCCTTTATTGTTGGGTAGTTTGTTCGGTAAAGGAGGTTGGCCTGGACTAGACTTTAAGATTATATAATAAAATTATTTTTTATTGGCTTTATTTCAACAAATCTCTTCCTCTAGGGGCCCATTAACTGAACGAGAACAACACGTGGATTCCTAATAGGAGCCCATACCAGCTAGTCGTATGCATAACTCAAACTAGTCCCAAGATGTTACTTTCGTCATCATATCTAAGGGGTTTCTATATGCGAAATCTTCTTAATCTGTAAAAATTTGTCTTCTAGCTTTTTGTGTATTTAATAATATCTTATGCCAATGTGCTTCATTTTTGAATGTTAATGGAGTTCTTGCTCAGATCCATTGCACTGACAATGACATAAATTTCCTCCTCCAAATTACCATGAAGGAATGTAGTCTTTACATCTAACTATTCAAGCTCAAGGTCCTTGCTAGCTGCTAAACTGAGAATAACTCGAATAGATGTCATTTTAACAATGGGAGGGAAAATTTCATCGAAATCAATACCTTTCTTTTGTCCAAAGCCTTTTACCACTAGCCGAGCTTTGTGTTTCACTAGCTTGTCATTGTTATCTCTTTTGAGCTTGAAAACCCATTTGCACTTTAATGACTTCTTGCCTTTAGGAAGGTTGACTAACTCGTACGTGTCATTCTTCTGCAAAGAGTTCATCTCTTATTTCATGGTCTGTAACCAACAATTCTTATCAAGATGAGTTAGTACTTGAAAATTCTCTGGCTCCCCCTTATTAGTAATGAAGATATACTCATAAATAGGATTTCTTTAACTCCCCCTTATTAGTAATGAAGATATACTCAGAAGTAGGATATCTAGTATTGTTTTCGTTCTCTTTCTAATCGCCTTGGTTGCGGTTGAATGATTTCTATAGGGGTGGGTCCATCCCGGCTCATCACTGCCTACTCTTGATGTGTCATTGTCACTTTCTCTTTGCATATCTTCTTCGGGTTGCATTATTAGGAAGAGAGTGACTTGTTAAAAAGTCGGTTACAATATCATCTTTATACTTGATCTTATGTTCATCTTTATGTGTTCCAAACTTAGTTTCATGGAATGCTACTTCTTTGCTTCAGATGATCTTCTTCTTTTATGGGTCCCCTAGTTTGTAGCCAAATTCTTCATCACCATACCCTATGAATATGCATGGCACTGTTGTATCATTAAGCT
The DNA here is from genome assembly GCF_029873635.1 of Malania oleifera. Classification (NCBI taxonomy): domain Eukaryota; kingdom Viridiplantae; phylum Streptophyta; class Magnoliopsida; order Santalales; family Ximeniaceae; genus Malania; species Malania oleifera. The sequence goes on along the minus strand of NC_080424.1, from coordinate 44,367,949 downwards.
TGGTCCTCTGTTCGGGTTGGGTATGTGCATCAATGCTTTACGCCTGGACACCTTCATATGAGAATACGAGTTGTCTTTTCTTGACCAACCTTTCTTTAGGATGCCAAAATGCAAAACTGTCGATGGAATTCTGTTAATGACATAATAGGCGATTATGTCTATATCCCTTAAAAGCTTTATATCATGGTTTACATTTTTCTTTTATGGGAACCAATAAAAAGGAAAGAACGAAAGAAGTTTGCATGTTGGTAGGGGTGTACACGGTTTGGTTTGGTTATTGCCAAAACCATAAATCAAACCGAACCTTTTGGTTTTTAAAACTACTGAATCGCAACCGAACCGTATACTGTCGTTTTAAAATCAAATCAAATCGTTTATTTTACGGTTCGGTTCGGTTAATTCGGTTTTACCAAATTTTAAACTAACAAAACAAAAAAATCATTACTTAAAGCCAAGTCAGGCCACAACCCACAGATTCCTATATTATTCTAGCTGGGCCAAGGCTTTGACTGCAAAGCCCAGCACGAAAAAGGATGAGCAGATCCAACTTCAATAAATAGGGTGGGGAAACTTTTTTCTTCCCATTTCCAATCGATGAGGGACGGCTAGAAACACATTTCGCACTAGAGATAATGTGGGCGTGAGCTGCGTTGCTGTGTGTGACTACGTCGGCGTGGAGATGTGGGCATTGGCAGTTGGTGTGGGTGTGAGCGTCGCTACATCGGCATGGGGTGGGACTTGGGAGGAAGTGGGAGGTGCTATGAGGAGTCGAGGATGGAAGGTTTGGGCGACTCGGCGTTGGTGTGGGCGTGAGCATCGGAGGGTATGGCAGTCGGCAGGTTACCAGGATTCCAAGACTTGGAGGATTGAGCGTCTCTTCAGTCTTCTTCCCAATAGCACTCATCCTACATGGCCAAAATGGGAAGCATGAATCTCATGCCTCCTATATAAAATCCTTCCTCACTCTGAGAAAGTACAAGAAGACAACAATTCAAATTAAAAAAAATAATATATTCCATTGGACATATATATGTAGTATTAAAAATAATTATTTTAAAATTATAATCAGTTTTAGGTTTTTACGGTTCAATTTTTTAGTGAAATCGAAACCAAAATCGAAAATCTATTTTTTATAAATTCAAAATCGTAACCGATGACCGAAATTGAAAAACCGAACCAAAGCTTCAAACGGTTCGGTTTGATTCTCGATTTTTTGGTAAATTTTGTACACCCCTACATGTTGGCTTGAAGTCTTAGCAAAATATTTAGTGAAATTAAGAGATTTCCTAAACTTAAAATATATTGAATTCATCAAGTGCTTGGATGGCCAAGGGGGTGCACTGTGTTAGAGCTTGACAGTGTGACCTCGGTTAAATGGGGAGGAGAGATGTCTTAACTTGTCTTCACCAAAGATTTTTATTTTGGATGTTGAATTACTCAGATGTTGGCTTGTGTGGTTGTCTTATTGATTGAATATAATAACTAGTTCCACATGTCATTGAGTATGAAGGTCGCTTGTCTTCCTGAATTCATTATTGTTGGGATTGATATTTCATGACTATGAATGGCTTTCGAGAACCTCTGGAGTGTTCATGATAGTCGAATTGAACGTATAGTTATTGGCTGACTCTATTCAAGGGAGAGCCTCTACAAGTGTCGCGTGGTCTGTTAATTGAGTTTAAATTGGCGGTCTGTGACAGTTGGTATCAGAGCATGGTTTGCATGAGCCCGGTGGGCTTGAGCACTATGAGTTGCAAAATGAGAATTTAAAATTTTGTAAAACAAGACAATGTGGAAGCATGTAGGGCAAGAGATGACTCGAGAGAAAAGCATGCCAATTGAGTTGAGGCCGCCAAAGAGAAAATTGATTTTGTAAACTGAATTGTGGAACTTGAATAAGTCACTCCATGTATAAGAATCCCTGGTATGGAGTAGTTGGAAGCCTCGGGAAAAGGGTGAAATACATAAAGGGCATGATGCCATCTCCCATCTCTCATGAAAAAGAAAGACAAACAGAGCTTGCGGTATTCGAAAAGAGGATTGAGCAGTCAAAAACTCATCAAGGGCGCAATGACATACGTAATCCCAAGGGGTAATGCCAATAGAGCATAAGGCCTCCCTACAGGAAGCAGACCAATAGAGCTTGAGGTTTGCCAGAAAGTGTTGAGTTGTCGCTTTGAGTAGGGTAAAACTCATCGAGGGCATGGTGCCATCCATAATTCCAAGGGGTAGTGCAAATAGAGATTGAGGCCTCCTTACGGGAAGCGGTCCAATAAAGCTTGAGGCTTGTCAGAGAATATTGAGTTATTGGAAGCCTTGAGCATGCTAAAACACATCGAGGGCATGATGCCAACTAGAATCCCAAAGGGTGAGCTGTCGGAAGCTTTGAATAGGCTGAAAGACATGGATGTCAGATGCAATCCAGAATCTTACGAGGTTGTGCCAATAGAGCTTGAGGCCGCCCTAGGGGAGTTAATTGAGATCATTACTTATGTTGCACGTACAAGGGATTGGAAAAGAATCCATGACAATTTGATGGGTAAGTGAGTAGAGGACTTCTAGTAGGACTACAGAGAGATGGTAATTGTTCCCGCCAAGCACCTAGGAAATTAGGCAAGGTGCCATGCCAAGGGCTAAAGAGGTTGGCTGGGTGAACACTACACGCTCTAGTAAGTTAACATGGCAGAGAAAGGGTTATGGTTCATGCCACGCGCTCAGGAAAGTAGGTAGGGTGTCACACTATGCACTAAAGGGTTGGCAAGGTGAACGATGCATGCTTTGGTTCGCATGGGAGGGAAGGATTATAGTTCACGCCAAGTACCTAGGAAAGCAGACAGGGTGACACGCCAATGCGCGAAAAGGGTAGGCAGGGTGAACGCTGGACGCTCTGACCAATTTAAGATAGATAATTGCGAGCCTCTGATGACTTGAACGATGGTATGATGCGAGATTCGGTAGATTTCAATGCCCAAAAGACAACCAACTGGAATGGATGAGTCGTATATCTTTTTGATTCTTTACTTGTTAGTTGCCGTAGTTACCTCACATAGTCGATGAGTTGTATCCTTTTTCAGATACTTACCTGTCAGTTGTCGTCATTATCCCACGTAGTCGATGAGTTGTACCTATTTTTTTAGCTCTTTACCAGTTAGTAGTCGTAGTTAATTCACACAGTGGATGAGTCGTTTATCTCTTTAGCTCTTTGCAAGTTAGTAGTCATTGTAATCTCACATAGTGGATGAGTCTATGTCCCTTTTCAGCTCTTTACAAGTGAGTATTCAAGGTTCTTTTATACTGTGGATGAGTTGTATAGGGTCGAGACTAAATATGTAGAGTATAACATGACAGACATGTAGTCAATGACAAAGGTCATCAACGAGAGTGGGACGTCTTCTTATAAATACATCGACGAGGTCGTCGATAGGGTGAGTGGGGGAGAATGTAAGGCTTGATAGTGTGAATCTCGGTTGAATGGGGAGGAGAGATGTCTTCACTTGTCCTTGCCAGGGGTTTTTATATTAGTTGTTGAATTACTCGGATGTTGGATGTTGGCTTGTGTGGTTGTCTTGTTGATTGAATATAACAACTAGTTCTACATGTCATTGAGTATGAACATCGCTTGTCTTCATGAATTCATTATTGTTGGGACTAATATTTTGTGACTATGAATGGCTTTCGAAAACCTCTGGAGTGTTCATGACAGTCGGATTGAACGTATAGTTATTGGTTGACTTTGTCAAGGGAGAACCTCAACAAGTGTCGCGCGGTCTGTTAATTGAGTTTAAATTGGCGGTCTGTGGCACTGCATATTCCATTTTGCCTCCTTGAAAAGTAAGAAACAAAAATCACGCCAGTCTCCTAGCCTTTTGCTCAAAAAATGTTGAAGATTTGAGAGTAGACCATAAAATGTGTAATTTTCTAATCTCTTCAAACATAAAATTTGAGTGAAGAAACCCACAATTGTTCTTTGGAAACCTTTTGGAAAACTCTTTTGTGGGCCTTATATTTAGCAGTGCAGGGGATCAGATAAGTTGGTCACCTGATCAACTAACCTGGTGTTGCTGGTGAGCTTGGTTCTCGATGTTGATGAACTTGCATTCTTGTATTGTACTTGTAACTTTCATAAGATTCAAAATAGCAGCAAATTCATTTTCTTCGGTCTCAAGTGTGGAAAACCTGGTTGCAATGTTACCAATAATTTGATTGACCACCCAACCGAGGCAGTAGCGAAGTTCCATGGTTGACAGTATCGTGAACAGATTTGAGACGAACTTTCCCTGTTATGTACTAAAGAAGTGTAATGTAATTTTTCTCTTTTCATGTCTAGTGTTTAGGTCATGGTAGCATTTTAAAGGGGGTGTATGTTGGATCTTTTGGGCTTTTTTAGATTGAACTTATGGTTCTTCAATACTGTGTGGTTGGAAAATGACTTTATTTGTTCATTGTTCGCTTATCCTAATTGTAGGCAAAAAATCCCATGTTTGCGGTTCCGAAGAACCAGTTATTGAAGAATGTATTGAGATACATGGTAAATTTATGGAGACCAATTTCATCCAATGAACTTCTGAATATAAGGTCCATCTGAGTTGAGGTCCTTTTTTCACTTGTAAAATGTGGTAGGGATGCTTGTTTGTCAAGTATGGTGTATGTAACTCGTTGACAAGTTTGTGAAAAAATTGTTTATTGGATTCCAGCGTGTACAAATTTTTAGATTTTAGGTGTAGGACATTTTGATTAACAGTTTTTTAAAATTTGAGAAAGAATTGAAACATTGTTAATTTTTTGGGTAGTAAAGGTAGTGAGGAATTTTGAAGTGTTCAGCTGATTAAATCTCTTTGCTAATCCTAATAATGTTTGTAAGGAGTTTATTGTTCTGAAAATGTTGATATGAATGATGTTTTTGGCGAACTGCAGCAAAATTTTGGCTATGCTGCCTAACTTATTTGCAATTGTCTCAAATTTCTTCAGACAAGTAGGTTAAAAGTTGGGTTGTGGCCTTTGCCTGTTGTTGCACCTGCCGGAGTTCTCTCATATTATTTCACCAAGGCCCCATTTGGAGAAGAAAGAAGCATTTTAAGTAATTTATGTTTTTATATTTAATTATTAAGAAAAGTAAGAAAAAAATAAAAATAAATTTTAAATTTAATGAACAAAATTTTGATTTTATTCACCATTAAGCAATCTATATTTTTATATTTAAAAAAGATGAAAAATATTTTAAATTTATTAATAAAATGTTAATTTTATACATCATTAATATTTTATCTTTAGAATATTTAATTATATTAAAATAGAATTTTAAATTTAATGAACAAAATTTGTTTGCACATAAAGGTTGCACTTGATCTTTAGTATCTTTTCGCTCACAACATAAAAATATATTCTTGTGAGATAACATTTTTGAGAATTTCATTCTTGGGAATAGGATGTTGCCTCGAGAGAATATTTTTATACCTCTTACACTAATCACTTTTGTTGCTAAGAATAGTGATTAATAGTAATTATAATATAAGTTCGATAGGGTCGTTATTAACATGTTATTTACCTAGGTATGGTTAGTTCACTTAATTACTATTTGTTGATTGGTCTCTAAATTAATCCTAAGCTAAAGAATCGGTAGTCTCGGTATACATTTATTAAAATTGGGATCGAGAGTTCAGTTATGCGAGGTAAGGGTACTAATATTCCCTACAAACTTGTTCTACTAATAATATCTAATTAATCGTGAATTATCTCTGAATTGAATTTAGTAATATTTAATTTATTTATTTGAAAAAATAAATAAATATTTGAAATTTTTTTAAAAAAAGTGAAATAATGTGCGATTTAAGAATGTTTAATAATACCTTCAAAGATGGATCTTATTAATTAAATAAATCTCTCTCATAACTAATATAAATGATGTCTAAAACATCTCTTTACTTTTTGTTATATTATTAGAATGTACATACATAAAATATATATATATATATATATATATATATATAAATTCATTAAATTTGATAAAAAGAAGTCTTTAAAATATTCTTAGATTTTTCACATAATTTTTTTTAGAATTTTTTAAAAGTTTAACTAATTTTTTAAAATTTTCTAGAAATTTTAAAGATTTTTTCTTTATTTTTGGTATTTTTATTTTTTCATTTTTTTTGTTATTTGAGTCAAAATAACTCAAATAGTTATTTATTTATTTTTTCTGATTTTTAAAATATTTTCTCCTATTTTTAAAAATTAAAAATCATTTTAAAATTAATTTAAAAATACAATAAATAAACCAGTGGGTCAAAAAGTAAATTGATTTAATCACTTGAACCGAATTTAATTCGATTGGGATTAGTGGGCCACATGTCTGCTAGCAATGGAGACACATGACTCAACTTTTTTTTTTTTTTTTTTTTTGAATTACAGTAGCAAGATAACGTCAGCATGACGTCACCCGTCACAAGGGAGCTTCTCTATTTGCATTTTAAAAAAATTATGTAGCATGATGTCATCCGCCATGTGGCAGTATCTAGTTGCTTCTAGAGATTTGACTTAGATGGCTAATGTGTGTTAGAAATGGTGCAATCCCAAGAGTGAGGGTGAATTGAGTGTTTTAAAAATTTAAGCAAATATTCAAACAACTTTCAATTTAGTTTATGCTTGTGTTCTAAGTAAGTAAATGCAATTGATAATCTCAACAAATATATATATATATATATATATATATATATGTAGATGTATGAAAAATAAAGAATTTATATATATATATATATATATGTAGATGTATGAAAAATAAAGAATTTAGGGAAGAGAGAGCAAAACCAACTTTTTACAAGGTTCGACGATTGCTGTCTACGTCCTTGCCTCAAGAAAAACCAATTGAGGATTTCATTATCCTCTCCGTTAATAGGTGGAGTGACCTCTCTCCTTCACTAGACGGAGATGCCTTCACAATCCCTCCTTCAATTAGTGGAGATATCTTTACAATATCTCAAGTAAGATACCCATTGCTTGAAACAATTCACACCCGAATCGTCGTTGTAGAATGAAGATTGAATTATGTACAATGAATGCTCCTCAATAGGGTTGATGAGTACAATATAAATACAAATCTAATACACTCCCAAATGAATTTGAATGAAGCTCAATGGAGGAACAATGTGCTCTCTAAGATTTTGAGAAAGATGATAGTGAGAGAACTTGAAAAATGATGTAAGCAAAAATCTCAATATGAATCAATGGTCAATCAATACTAGAATAACTCTAGAAGCCTTGTATATATAGGCATGTTTGAGTTCTAGCCATTTTATAGTCGTTGGACGAGTTTATTCTTATTCTTATTTTAAAAATATGGCCGTTTAATTGCCGTTACGGCATTGTGCCAACAGATTCGATCGACCGAGTTAGGATTCTGATTACGTGTCTAAATTATGTAATTAAGTATTTTAATTCATGCATTAAGAATTATATTTTTAATTAAATGCCTAATTATGCTCAATATTTTAACATTATGCTCTATTTATAATGTTTGGGTTTTACTAAATAATTTATGAATTTTTGGTATTTTATTTTTGCAGGGTAAGTTATGGATGTTAAAGCCAACGGGTACTTCGTAATTTGGACATAATTCTCTTAGTCGAGCTCTGATTAAGGTGATTCGAAATGTTGTGGAAAGCTGAGAAAGTGTTCTACAACTTCTGTGTTTTGAACTTTGAAAGTTACGGGCTGTAGGAAGATCGAAATCGGGCATGTGTACTGGGAAACAAAAAAAAGGGGAAAAAAAAAAGAAAAAACAAGAAAAGAAAAGAATAAAATAAAATAAGAAAATATATGTGATTTGACCCGGCATGTAGTCCTTCCTCTCCTCCATGTGGTGCTGGGTAGGGCTCAGCTTTAAAATCCTTTCCTTCTTCAGCCTTGCCCCCTCCACTCTTCCTCTTTTGTCTTTCTTTTTCAATTTCTCAGCCTTCTCTCCCTCATCCTTCCTCCCTCATTGCCCGAATCCTCCCAACCTCTCTTCCTTCCTCCCTTCTCTCCTTCTCATTCTCTCGACCCCTCTCTCAACTCTCCCTTTCTTCCCTTCTCCCCCTCTTCTCTTCCTCTCCCTCATTCCCTTCTCTTCTTCCCCATTGCTGCATACTGCCGCTGCTACTGCTGCAACTCCCTTAAACTGAACTCACTGCTGTCCCATCCCAAGCTGCTGTCGTGAACACCCAGTCGAGCTCCTCCTGTACTGCAACCCGAAGCCCTTGCTGTGTTCCCATTGCTGCTGCTACCCGTGAAAACCCGAAGCTCCTCCTCGCAGAGGCTGCTGCTGCTTCAACTCCAATATGGGCCAGCTGCTCTCTCTCTCTCTCTCTCTCTCTCTCTCTCTCTCTCTCTCTCTCTCTCTCTCTCTCTCTCTCTCTCTTTTATTCTTACTTTTAAATATTTGAATGACTATTGTTAAATTTCAGTACAATTTCTATTAAAGTTTTGATCTGTTAATTTTTTGTTGAGTTTTTATTATAAAAGTTTATTTATTTACTTTCTCTTTTTATTTAATATTATTGTTAGAGTTAATTTTTTCTTGATTTATTATTCATTGTTAAAGTTTGAATTGGTCTCTTAAAAAAATAAAAACAAAAAAAAATCTTCTTTAGGATTTAAGTTTTGTTGGTTCTAATTATTTTAAGTTCAGTTTAATTAAAATCTAAATTTTTATCATGTTTTCGTTTATTGTTTAGTTGTTAAAACATTAATTTTGGTTTAGGTTCTTGATTGCGAAAAAAATTGGTTTTGTTTGAATTTGTGATTAATTGAGTTTTTTTTTGAGTTGCATGCCTAAGTTTGTGCTTAAAATTATCGTTTTTAATCTTTTTCTGAAGTTCAAACGTGGGTTTTAATTTTTGTCCGAAATTTTAAACATAGGGTTTCTGTTTCTCATTGTAATTTAATTTAGTGCATGTTAGGATTTAAAATTTAAATTGCATGTTCTTTGAATTTATTAAAAGAAATCTCAAACATCCCAAAAAATCAGAATCTAAACTGTGTTTAGTGACTTTTTTATTTCTTATTTTCTGATTGGAATTATGTAAAATTTGAAATTAAACTGCATTCCCTAAGGAGACGATCTGACCCTTGGTCTACTTATTACATGACTGAACTCCTACACTTGGGATAGTTTCTGAGTTGCTTATTTTTCGAGTAAGTCAGATTCGGTCACCCAAATTACTTGTTCGGTTGTCCGAGTTCCTGGTAATTTTCCAAATGCGATTTTCCATGATTTTCGGTCAATTGAGTCTCTGCTTCGGTCACCCGAATTGCTTGGAACAGAAATTCTATTAATTTTTCGTACTTAAAACGATTTTAGCCCTTTGAAGTGATTTTTTCACTTTAATAAAATAATTTTTCATGAAAATTTGAGTACCTAGGGTCCAATTACGATCATGTTTGAGCTTCATGTCATTTTCATGGGAAATGTACTTACGTAGTTCCTAAATGCAATATACATAGAAAAATTACTTCAAGCCTTCAAACTTGATCTTTAAAGGCTCTATGATTTTAGCCAAGTAAAATCATTGTTAATGCTTCATGGCTTCCACTTTGCATTAGTCATTGTGCTTACACTTTATCTGTCATTCCTATGAACACATTGAAAGCACAATTAAGATGTCTTGGTTTGTTATTATCAAAACGGGATAAAGCTTAAAAAGCCAACAATGTGCAGCAATTCGGCCATCCAGAGAAAACACATTTTGGACAACTAGGATTATGCCACGTCGCCCTTTGAAGACGCGGTCCTGGTTGTACAACGTGTCACTATACGGATGATGAAACATGTCCCACTAACATATCTCTCTCTCTCTCTCTCTCTCTCTTCTTTTCTTTTTTCTTTTTTTTCTTTCTCCTTTCTCTCTCTTTTTCTCCCCACAGATACTTCTCCTTCTTCCTCTCTTCCTTTCTCTTCTCCTTTCTTCAATTTTTTCTTTTTCTCTCTGGTTTTTCCTTCGATCTCTTTCTCTATCTCTTTCTCCTCGCAAATCTTCCTCTCTTTCTTTCCACAGCTCTCTTTCTGTCTCTTTCTCACTTTCCACAAATCTCTTTCTCGCACTCTCGTAGATCTCTCTCTCTCTCTCTCTCTCTCTCTCTCTCTCTCTCTCTCTCTCTCTCTCTCTCTCTCTCTCGCATTCTCTCTTCTTTCTTTCCTGTCTCTTCTTTTCTATTTCTTCATCTCTCTCTCTCTCTCTCTCTCTCTCTCTCTCTCTCTCTCTCTCTCTTCTTTTCTATTTTTTTTCCACACAGATCACTCTCTATTTCTCTCTATTTTCTTTCTGATGAATCTAACTTTTTTTTTTTCATTCTTCCAGGTTTAATCTATCGAAGAAAACCAAGGACAATCTGGTTGACCCTCAACCCTAACGTAAGTTATTCTTTTCCTGCATGAATTTATTGAATTTTCTTAGGATCCAAACAAGGTTTGAGATGTTGATTGATCTGAAGGTTCAAACCAAGGTTAAGCTCTTATCCGAGCTCGGGTTAAGGTTAGGGCTTTGACAAATGGGGTAGCTAGTTTGGATTTGATGGGACATGCGTGTTTGGGCTAGTGGGCTTATATTAAATGGGTTGTGCATGTTTTTTTTTTTTTTAATGAGCTTGGATTAAATAGGTTGTGCATGTTTGGGCCTAAACTGGGTTTAGGTTTATCAGGCCCATTTGGGCCAAGAAACAAGTTAATTGGGCTGAAATGACCCAAGTCAACATTGACTTGGGTCCAAGTGTCTTGATGAGTCTCAGGTCATTGGATCTAGGTCAGGTATTCAGAGCAGTTGTGTAGAAACTCGAACAAAAAAATAAAGGAAATAAATAAGAAAAGAAGAAGGGAAAATTTTAAAAGGCAAACAGTAGGATTCGTCGATGAACCCCCTTTTTTCGTCGACGAAGTCCCTTCTGCACTCATCGACGAAGTTTAGGCGTCGTCGACGAGGAAATGCTCAGAGAAATTTCAGGCTTTGCATTCGTTGACGAACCCATTCCTTTGTCGACGAAGATCCTTCTATAGCTTGTCGACAAAGGCATCAATTCGTCGACGAAGTTGGCTAAGTCAACAACCTATAAATAGATATTTTAGTTGCTTAATGGTTAAGAAATCTTATTTTCTCTTTCTCTCTCTCTAAATCGATGCCCCTCACTATTTCTTTCTTCGGTTTCTTCGCCGTTCATCGCCCGAATCGATGATCGGAAGTTACCACGAGAATCAGGGGGAAGTTCTCTACAAGTTTAACGGAGTAGATTCTTAAACGAGGTCTTTCTAGGCACCACTCCAAAACCAAGGTAAGTAAGTATTTTGGAGTTTTATTGTTGTTTGAGGTATAGGGGGCCTAGGAAGTGTTTAATGATAAGTATTCTGTGGGTTGGGATGATTAATTTGGGGAAAATGTATTTCAGGGTTTTGAGCTTTGAATGCCTTAGGGCGTGGATCTAGAGTTTCAGAAGCCTTTTCCAGTAAGCCAGGTAAGAAGATTAAGTTAAGTCAAAAGTTTTATTAAAATAAAGCCTAATAAAATTATATATTTGTATATTTATGTTTTCAGTTGTTATTTCAAAAACCAACTGTTCAAAATGGTCTTTTTCAAACCTAGGATATATGATATGGTATTTTTAGTAAAAATGAATGGTGGAAAGTATAGTTTGACGCTATAAATAGGATATACTGTATACGAAAAATTGTGTGGCAGATGGATTATATTTTGGGGTTATTGCATAACCGAGGTTATGAAATGTTTGTAAAATACTGAAATGTTTGTGAAATACTGGAACTGATTGTGAAACGCAGGAAGTTTTATATGAGGGCCGCGAGGGCCAAGTTTTATATGATGGCCGCGAGGGCCGAGTTTTATATAAGGGCCGAGTTTTATATGATGGTCGCGAGGGCCGAGTTTTATAACATGACAGATTTTATATGAAATGAGTTTGAAATAAAGTTTTTATTACTTAAATTGCATGATATGCTTTAAGAACCCTAAGAACCAGTTATGTTATGAGCACGGTACCGTTGCTAGAGATTTAGTATTTGACCATGTGCGCCCACACTATTCTAGATAGCAGTGTAGAGTGGTTTCAACCAATTAGCTTCCCTGGAAATTCGGACTTTCAGGATGTGGTAGGGCACTCGAAACAACGCAAGCAAGTTGCGGATGCCTGCGTAGTTGAAGTTAGATGTAGATGTATATTTGAATTTGTTTGGGTTGATGACCCCAAGCTTAGTCCTGCTTTCGAGCTGCACAACCCATGCCATAGCGGAAGTAAATGGCATTAGTCACAGGGAATGCCTTTTATGCATATCTGTAAATTTATGTAAATGATGTTATTTAATTACTGAATTGTTTATATCATGAAAATGAGATGAGTATTTTCAGCAGTATAAAGTGAGTACAATGTATAAGGGCTATTTTCAGTGAAATAAAGGATGAATGTTTTCTGTAAACACCTAATGCATGCTGACCACACATTGATGTTAACTTAATCTTCCTTACTAAGAGGTGTCTCACCCCAATATACAAATCATCTTTTCAGGACCATATTGAGGTCGAGGTAAGCGAACTTCAGGGCAGGATGATAGCCAGTTAGATTTTTGTGAGTGTCAGTAAGAACTCTACTGTTTCTAAGTTGAGTTTGAAGCCCCGAGTACTTATTATGGTTGTATAGACTGAGATGAGTTTTGTTTTGTATTATGGATTGTAGTATGGATGTTTAGAAACCTTTATGTGTAAAGAAAATTTAGAACTCTAGTAATGTATGTTTGAAGAATGTTTCATTATTTTCGCTGCATTTATTTATAATGATTATGGTATCAGGTACACAGATGTCACTAAGATAGCACTTCGGGCCCATGTGGTGGGTCAGGCTGTTACAGTTGGTATTAGAGCCTAGGTTTGTTAGGTTTTGCATACGTTGATAGTGGATGATTACCAAAGTATAGGTTTAGATAAGTTAAGGATAGGAAGGGGTAAGTTAGGTTGGGTTTTAGTTTGGAAACTTAGAGGCGAAGATTCGTTGACGGTTTTTTGTGTTTTTCCTGAAATGACGATTTTAGGAAAACCATGGTAAATCCATCGATGGTGTCATTTCTAGGTTGAGAGACTGGAGCTCGAAAATTTAGGTTGGGAACGTTAGGCTAGGGGAGTATGTATGTAGTGTCAGCGTTATGATTAGGGGCTGATACCTTGGTGGTTTTGTAGCAGATGTTATAAAAGATTCCTTTAACTGCAAACTCAGATGTTTTAAATTATTAGTTATTCCATACTTGCATCAATCATGATAAATGTTGAATTTCTAAGTCAGTTTATATCCTATCTTTAGGATGGATTCTAGGGGAAAGGAGGTCATGGCTGGAGGGGATAATCATGTGGATACCTCCAGTGAGGATGACGTCGATGCCTCGGTAGTGCTACGCAGTATAGAATGACAGACTAGGAAGGAAAACTGGAGAGATTCTTGAGAGCAGAGTCAGTTATTAGATGATAGGGGCTGCACGTTCCAATAGTTTACCCGGTGCAAATTCGCCGATATTTTTTGGAGGACCGAACCCGATTGCAGTTGAAGACTGGGTTTAGGAGATGGAGGAGCTGTTGGGTGTGCTGGAGTGCACAAAGGAATAGAAGGTGAGGTTTGTCACCTTTAAACTGGTTGGGAAGCAAAAATATGGTGGAGATCGGCTAAGCTGGTGGAGGAACATCGTTCAGGGTATGCATCTATTACCTGGAGCCGTTTCAGGGAGGTATTCTTCGGCAGATACTTTCCTATTACCACCAGAGACACGAAGGCAGAGGAGTTCCTGCATCTGACCTAAGGGTCCATAACTGTGCAGCAGTATGCGACCAGCTTTGTGGAGCTATCCCGTTTCGCTCCGCATATGGTCTCGGATGAGCCAAAGAAGGTTCAGATGTTTGAAAGAGGTCTGAGGCAGAGTGTACAATCGTAGGTGGTGGTATTACTGATGCAGAATTTCATCGAGCTGGTGGATAGAGCCATGGCAGTCAAGGCCAGCATTCAGGAGAGGGAGAGAGCAGTAAACTAGAAGAAGAGGCCTTTGCCTTAGAGGTTTCAGTCTAGCCCTAGCTAGAGTCCGTGGAGGCGGTCAGGTAATTTTTTAAGCCAGTGACATGAGATAGGATCTCGAGCCCCTTAGGGGAATTCTCAGTGTCCTACCTGTCCCAGATGCGCATTGGGGTGAGTGTAGGGCTAGATTAGTTGTCTGTTATCCGTGCGGTGAAGCAAGGCATCAAGTGTGGGACTATCACATGACGGTAAATTACACACCTCCATAGCATCAGTATGGGAGAGGAAACTAGGCACCCCGAGGTGGTCACCAGGGGAGCACCGCCCAAGCGCAGGTATATTCCATGACTCCGAGTGACGCCAAGCACGCAGGAGATGCAGTTATAGGTAACATTTATATGCTTTCAAATAAAGCTGTTGTGCCTTTTGATTCAGGTGCGACCCACTCGTTTGTATCTCGGGGGTTTGTTAAACTGTGCGGAATAGAAACACAGCCATTGGTTGCCTAATTAGTAGTAGTTACACCGACTGTGTCGGTTAGTATATACAGTAAGGTGGTTAGAAACTATCCAGTAGAGATTCAGGGGAGGAGGTTGCCTGCTAGTCTAATCATTTCGAAATGCATGGATTCGACATTATTCTGGGGATGGATTAGTTAGCATCCAACTATGCAAGCATTGAATGCCGCAAGAAGGAGGTAGTGTTCAGACCTCCAAGGGAGCAGGAATTTAAATTCATTGGGTCGTGTGTGCGCTCTACACCATAGATTCTTTCGGCAATTCAAACAAGGAGATTACTTCTAGAGGGTTGCCAGGGGTACCTAGCATATGTGAAAGAAGCACCAAAGAAGGGGCTAAAGTTGGAGGACATCCCAATGATAAGGGAGGGAGTTTTCGGATGTGTTTCCTGAAGACTTACCAAGGTTACATCCTGATCGTGAGGTGAAATTCGCCATCGAGTTAACTCCAGGGATGGTGCCAATTTCCAAGGCTTTATACCAAATGGCTCCGGCTGAATTAAAGAAGCTAAATGAGCAGCTATAGGAACTTCTTGACAAGGAGTTCATAATACCGAGCATATCACCCTGAGGAGCACTAGTATTGTTCGTAAAGAAGAAATATGGGTCGATGAGGATGTGCATCGACTACAGGAAAATTAATAAGGTGATTGTGAAGAATAAGGGTACTTAAGTTTTCTCTAAGATCGATCTGCGATCTGGGTATCATTAGTTGAAGGTGAAATCAAAGGATGTATCGAAGATAGCCTTTCGAACTCGGTATGACCATTACAAATTTCTGGTTATGCCATTTGGTTTGACGAATGCGCCTGTAGCATTCATGGACCTGATGAATAGGGTATTCCATGAGTACTTAGATCAGTTCATGGTAGTATTCATCGATGACATCCTAGTTTATTTGAGGAGTCCTGTAGAGTATGAAGCTCATTTGAGGCTGGTACTTCAGGTACTCAAAGAGAAGAGATTATTTGTTAAATTCAAGAAATGCGAGTTTTGACTGGAACATGTTGCATTTTTGGGACATGTAGTGTCTAGGGAAGGAATTTCAGTAGACCCGAGCAAAGTAGAGGCGTTAGTTGATTGGACGAGACCGAAGAACGTGCATGAAATTAGAAGTTTCTTGGATCTAGCCAGGTACTATCGCCGGTTCATTGAGGGCTTTTCTAAATTGTCAAGTCCTTTGACGTAGCTTACGAAGAAGAAT
The DNA here is from genome assembly GCF_029873635.1 of Malania oleifera. Lineage (NCBI taxonomy): Eukaryota > Viridiplantae > Streptophyta > Magnoliopsida > Santalales > Ximeniaceae > Malania > Malania oleifera. The sequence goes on along the minus strand of NC_080424.1, from coordinate 44,352,209 downwards.
AGTAAGTTTGAGTGGACTGGGGAATGCGAGCAGAACTCCCACGAACAGAAGCAACGATTAGTCACGGCCCCAGTGTTGACCATTCCATTAGAGGATGGTGGTTACATGATCTATAGTGACGCATCCTAAAAAGGGCTCGGGAGTGTTTTGATGCAACAGGGGAAAGTTATTGTGTATGGTTCTCACCAACTTAAGGAGTATGAGAAGAACTACCTAGGCATGACTTAGAGCTGGCAGCAGTGGTATTTGCACTTAAAATCAGGCAGCACTATCTATACGATGAAAAGTGGGAGATCTTTACTGATCATAATAGTCTCAAATACTTCTTCACCCAGAAGGAGTTGAATATGAGGCAATATAGGTGGCTTGAATTGATTAAGGACTATAACTGTACTATTAGTTATCACCCTGGAAAAGCTAACATGGTAGCTGATGCTTTGAGTCGGAAGTCAGTGTCTGCACCAGTCTCAGCAATTGGGGTTCAACACTAGATCAGGATGGACCTGGAGAGGTTGGGTGTAGAGTTAGTAGAAGGGAATCACTAGGCGTACATTGCTGGCTTGGTAGTGCAACCAACCTTACTAGATAGGATCTTATTAGCTCAAATGAAAGATGCAGAGCTAGTAGAGCTTGTGAGTGGAATACAGGATGGATTGAATGCAGATTTCAATGTCTCAGATGACGGGGTGTTGAGATTTCACACCAAGATCTGCATACCGAATGATACAAAGATTAAACGAACCATCCTGGAAGAGGCACATCGCTCTCTATATACGGTGCATTTAGGGAGCACAAAGATATATAAGGATTTGTGGGAATCTTTCTGGTAGTCTAACATGAAAAGAGAGATCGCCCATTATGTGGAGCAGTGTCTGACATGTCAGCAGGTAAAAGCAGAGCATTAGAGGCAAGTAGGATCACTTCAGCCACTTGACATCCCTAAATGGAAGTGGGAGCATATCTTGATGGACTTTGTATTGGGATTGCCTTCGACGGTGCATGGGCAGAATGCTATCTGGGTTATTGTGGATCGGCTGACGAAGACTGCACACTTCGTTCCAATTAGAGTCAGTTACTCTATGGATAGGCTGGTAGAACTTTATGTACAGGAGATAGTACGACTTCATGGCGTCCCAGTCTCTATAGTTTTATATCGAGATCCACGGTTCACCTATCGATTTTGGAAGAGTTTGTAGGACGCCTTGGGATCTCAACTCACCTTCAGTACCGCGTTTCACTCACAAACGGATGGGCAGTCCAAGAGGACCATTCAAATTTTGGAGGATATGTTGAGGGCGTGTGTGTTCGATTTTGGTGGTAGTTGGATTAGATATCTGCCGTTAGTTGAGTTCGTCTATAACAATAGTTATCACGCCACTATCGAGATGACACCATATGAGGCTTTGTATGGTCGCTGGTACCGATTTCCGTTGTACTGGGATAAGGTGGGTGAGTGGCAAGTTTTGGGGTCGGAATTAGTACAACATACCCTTACAAAGGTTGAGATTATCAGGGAGAGGATAAAAGGAGCTTAGAGTCAGTAGAAGAGTTATGCAGATACTCGCCGATGGGAACTTCGAGATCGGGGATATGGTATTCTTGAGGGCTGCTCTGATGAAGGGAGTGATGAGGTTCGGGAAGAAGGGCAAGCTGAGCCCTCGATACATTAGGCCGTTTGAGAACCTGTAAAGGATTGGTCCAGTTGCTTATCGAGTGGTGTTACCCCTAGCATTGTCTAGAGTTCATAACATCTTCCACGTATCAGTGCTAAGGAAGTATGTGTTAGATCCTTTGCACGTGATTAGCTATGAACCCTTAGAGATTAGGGATGTTTTGGCTTATGAGGAGGTACTAGTTCAGATTCTGGATTGGAAAATACAGGAACTGCGTACTAAGGAGATACCGTTAGTGAAGGTACTGTGGCGTAATCATGCTGTCGAGGAGGATTCATAGGAGCTAGAGACAGAAATATGCTAGAAGTATCCACAACTTTTCAGAGAGGATAAATATTAGACAGACTAGTATGATTGCACAGGTAGGTGTTAGTTTTATTTGCAGGTAAGGTAAGGTAAGTGTGTTTAGTTTGTTAGTTGTTTATGAGTTTGTGTATGGATGGTCTCTAGGAGGGTTTTTTATGGTATTGTAAACTCCCAAGACATTATGTGTAACCACGGTATTCCTCTGCCATAAGTGAGGGTATCTAATAAACTTGAGACGGGTCCGCTATGTGGGTGGCTACCGACTCTTCGGTAGAGACGAATTGTGAGTTCATGAAGTAAATAGTAACATTTAGAAAATTTCGAAGACGAAATTCTTATAAGGGGGGAGATTGTAGAAACCCGAACCAGAAAATAAAGGAAATAAATAAGAACAGAAGAAGGGAAAATTTTAAAGGGCAAATAGCAGGATTCGTCGACGAACTCCCTGTTTTTCGTTAACAAAATCCCTTCTGCACTCGTCAACAAAGTTTAGGCATTATCGACGAGGAAATGCTGAGAGAAGGTGCCAATTTGTCAACGAAGTTGGCTGAGTCAACAACCTATAAATAGATATTTTAGTTGCTTAATGGTTAAGAAATCTTTTTTTTTTCTCTCTCTCTCTATAAATCGGCGCCCCTCTCTTCGGTTTCTTTGCCGTTCGTTGCCCAAATCAACGATCAAAAGTTACCACAAGGATTAGGGGGAAATTCTCTGCAAGTCTAGCGGAGTAGATTCTTGAATGGGGTCTTTCTAGGCACCACTCCCAAACCAGGGTAAGTAGGTATTTTGGAGTTTTATTGTTGTTTTGAGGTATAGGGGAGGGGGCCTAGGAAGTGTTTACTGATAAGTATTCTGTAGGTTGGGATGATTAATTTGGGGAAAATGTATTTCAGGGTTTTGAGTTTTGAACGCCTTAGGGCGTGGATCTAGAGTTTTAGAAGGTTTTTCCAGTAAGCCAGGTAAGGGGAGTAAGTTAAGTCAGAAGTTTTATTAAAATTGAGCCTAATAAAATGCTATATTTGTATATTTATGTTTTTAGTTGTTATTTCAAAAACCAACCGTTCAAAATGATCTTTTCAAACCTAGGATATATGATATGGTATTTTCAGTAAAAATGAACGTTAGAAAGTATAGTTTGACGCTATAAATATGATATATTGAATACGGAAAATTGTGTGGCAGATGGATAATATTTTGGGGTTATTGTATAATCGAGGTTATGAAATGTTTGTGAAATACTGAAACTATTTGTGAAACGCAGGAAGTTTTATATGATGACCGTGAGGGCCGAGTTTTATATAATGGCTGCGAGGGCCGAGTTTTATATGATGTTCGTGAGGGCCGAGTTTTATAACATGACAGATTTTATATGAAATAAGTTTGAAATACATTTTTTATTACTTAATTTGCATGATATGCTTTAGGAATCCTAAGGACCAGTTATTTTGTGAGCACGGTACCGTTGCTAGAGATTCAGTATTTGGCCATGTACGCCCACACTGTTCTCGATAGCAGTGTAGGGTGGTTTCAGCCTATTAGCCTCGGTAGAGGGTGTACCTTCCCTGGAAGTCTGGACTTTCAGGATGTGGTAGGGCAATTGGAACCATGCAAGCAAGTTGCGGATGCCTACGTAGTCGAAGTTAGATGCAGATGTATGTTTGACTTTGTCTTGGTTGATCACCCCAGGCTTAGTCCAGCCTTCAGGCCGCACAACCTGTGCCATGGGGGAAGTAAATGACGTTAGTCACAGGGAATGTCTTTATGTATATTTGTAAATTTATGTAAATGATGTTATTTAATTACTGAATTGTTTATATCATAAAAATGAGATGAGTATTTTCAGTAGTATAAAGTGAGTACAATGTATAAGGGCTATTTTCAGTGACATGAAGGATGAATGTTTTCTGTAAACACCTAATGCATGATGATCACACACTGATATTAACTTAATCTTCCTTACTGAGAGGTGTCTAACCCCAATATACAAATCATCTTTTTTGGACCATATCGAGGTCGAGGGTATCGAATTCTGGGGTAGGTTGATAGCCAGTTTGATTTTTGTGAGTGTTAGTAAGAACTTTGCTGTTTCTAAGCTGGGTTTGAAGCCCTTAGTATGTATTATGGTTATATAGATTGAGATGAGTTTTGTTTTGTATTATGGATTGTAATATGGATATTTAGAAACCTCTATGTATAAAGGAAATTTAGAACTCTAGTAATGTATGTTTGGAGAATGTTTCACTATCTTTGCTGTATGTATTTAAAATGATTATGATATCAGGTACACAGACGTCACTAAAGTAACACTTCGGGCCCACATGGGGGGTTGGGGTATTACAAGTTGACTTGGATCCGTGTTGGTTTGACTCATGTTTTCGGGTTGAGGGATTAAATTCAGGTCAAGTTGACCCTAATTCAGGTGATTGGGTATAAATACTCTAAATTCGGGTCTATATTCTGAGAATATTATTTGAATTTAAGTGTTGGATACAGAAATTAAAAATTCAACATTTGTTAGAATATTACAAAATCAAATCATACTTACGTTTACCTTCAAAATCTCCAAGTCTCTTAATTTTTGTGTTAATGCAATTGCCTTCTAGGTCCAAGTCTCTGTCCTTCCTCTTTGTTTGAACTTTTCGATTCCCAAGCCCTTGCTACATTTTGAACTTTTCAATCTCCAATCCTCAATTTCTTTGATCTCAATAGTTTTTCCAACAAAATCTCTTTGTGAATTTCTCAAATTCTTCGTTTTCTTTCTCCCAATCTCAATGCATTGTGTCTATTTGTCCCTCTCTCTCTTTGAAGATCTATATTTATAAGTTTAAGGGAAACAATTGAATTGAATTTAATTGACCAATCAGTTTTAATTTGATCAATCAAACTTAAATTTAATTGATTAATCAAATTTAATTGCTAAGTATTATATTGTTCAATCACATTAAAAAATCAATTAACTTTTTTTTTTGATTTCCTAACTAACTCTCTTTTGTACATATGTGCAGTGCCATCATAGGAAATTGGTTGGTGACAATAAAAGAGAAAATTTGTCCGACTTTACAAACCCTCCGGTCGTCAGTCGAGTTGGGCCAAACCCAATTTGAAGGGCAGATAGAAGAGTACTGTTCCATCTTCATCTTTTCCCCCTGTCCTCCCAAAACCCTACCCCCTACCCTACACAATGAATTGAGCCTGCTCATAGCCTTTCCACATCAAAATAATTCTCTGAGAAACTCATACCAACTCTCGCTCCCAGCCGTCGGATCTTCATCTTATCATCTCTCTCTCTCTCTCTCCTCCCAATAACACAGCGCAAATGTCCAAGTGCTTCAGCCTCACCGCCTCACGAAACCGCTGCTACAGATCCGGCTTCTCCAAATCGGGGCTCCGATCCACCCTCACCGACCTCAAAGACGGCACCGTCGTGCACTGCTGGGTCCCCAAGACCCGGATCGAATCCAGACCCGACCTCCTCCTCATTCACGGGTTCGGAGCCAACGCGGTGTGGCAGTGGAGCGAACTCGTCCGCCACGTCGCCCCCTTCTTCAACGTGTACGTCCCGGACCTGCTCTTCTTCGGGGATTCGTTCACGACCCGACCCGAGCGCAGCGAGGGGTTCCAGGCCCGGTGCGTGATGCGGGTCATGGAGGCGAACTCGGTGCGGCGGGTGAGCGTAGTGGGGGTGAGCTACGGGGGGTTCGTGGGGTACAGCGTGGCGGCGCAGTTTAAGGAGGCGGTGGAGAGGGTGGTGATATGTTGCGCCGGGGTGTGCATGGAGGAGAAGGACATAGGGGAGGGATTGTTTAAGGTGTCGGATTTGGAAACGGCGGTGAGCATTTTGTTGCCGCAGACGCCGGAGAAGCTGCGGGAGCTGATGAGGTATACCTTCTACCGGCCGCCCAGGGGCGTGCCTTCGTGCTTTCTGGAAGACTTCATCGATGTGAGTCTTCATTCTAATTTTATAAAACTCGGTCTAGTAAAAGAGAATGGGCAAATAAGATAATGATTTCATATTAGATTTCAAAAATCTTCAAATCTTTTCTACGCAAGTCAAAATAAAAAAATAAAATTTAAAAATATAATAAAAATTAGAAATTAGAAATTCGTAACATTAATATTTATAAAATTAATATAAGTTAAAATTTTAATTAGAAAACATTTATTTTTATTTTTACATTAAATAATATTATAAAAATATGATTTGTGATAAATATGAAATATTTATATGGTATCGTAATATTACACTATATATTGTAAAATGTATTTTTTATATTGTTTAACTTGTATAACATTAAATATATAATATAGTAAGATTTTATTTTTATTAATATTATAATATTCTAAAAATATTATGTGATATGATATAATAGTATTATTATAGATATGCAGTTATGAGATAGGAGGAGGGTGTTGGGTATGATTAAATATTAGTTATTTACTATTAAATATATTTTAATTTTTCATTATAGTTTATTACAATTCAAAAATAAATTAATTTCAACTTTTTGTTTGCATACCCCAAACAAGAATAACATTATTTTGTATTAATTCCTTGTAAAAATGTAAAAATTTTAGATAAAAAAAGTTATAGAATTTTTTTGAGCTGCACAAGCCTTACAAATATCTTAAAAACTAAACAAACATCATGTAAATAAAAATGTTAGGAATTTTGAGAAAGGTTTTTGTAATTCTTGAAAGTACTGAGATTTGGTAAAAAGATAAAAATTTTTATTAAAATTTAAAAATTATTACAAAAAAATTTTAAAATATCACAGATCTTCCAAGAGGCACATGTCTTTCCTAAAAAAAATTATTTTTTTTGTAAAGTATGAATGAATGTTTGTATTTTTTGATAAAACTCAAGGAAGGTTGTTGAGATTTTTAATATTTTCATAGTAGAATTTTTGAAATTTTAAGAAAGTGTCATTGTGTTTTTGAAAAATATTCGTGCCTTTTATTCTTAAATTTATGTAGATTTTAGATTTTTATATATATATATATATATAATATAATATAAAATTATATTGAATTTCGTTAAAATGTTACAATCAAAATTCAAAATCTAAAATTTATTTTATGGCCGGAGTTAAGAATTTAAATTTTGGATTTAATTTTGTATGTCTTTGAATAAAATACAAATTAAAATTATTGTAGACCTATTGAAACTTGTCTAAGACAAAATTGCACTAAATTTTTAAAGTCGACAGAAATTTTATCTTTGAATTACAAGAATTTTAGTCCCAATTGATACCAAAATTGGAATTGAACTCTCCCGGAGGCTCAGTTTTTTATTATATACTCTCCTTTCTTCTAAAGTCATACTTGCATTCTCATCCAACCAAAATAACATTAAAAATTAAATTATTATATTTTCTAAAGTATAATTTTTATGTGATGAAATATTAATATGACAATATTATGTTCTTATGCTTTAGCATATTTAAATTTAATGTAATATTATAAAATATAAAATGTCACACTCATCACTTAATTAATTTGGTATGAATTAGGGGGCAATTACATATTAAGAAGATCAACTAATCACAAAAGTGCAACTTTGTATAATCTAATTATATGATTTGTGATAATATGAAATATTTATACAGTATTGTAAAATGCTTTTTTTATTTATTTATTGTTTAGCTTATATAAATATTTATATAACATTAAATATACAATATAGTAAGATTTTATTTCTTTTAATATTATAAAAATATTATGTGATATGATATAATAATATTATTATAGATATGCAGTTATGAGATGATTGGAGGTTGTTGAGTACGATTAAATATTAGTTATTTACTATTAAATTTATTTTAATTTTTCATTATATTTTATTATAATTTTGAAATAAATTACCAAACAAGAATAATATTATTCTTTCATATGAAAGTAAGTATTCTATTTCTTTCATATGATAGGTGGCAAATAAAATAGAGCTTCCTAGTCTAGAATATAAATTCCTCAAGAAAATACAACGAATATTTTTTTTTTCTCCAAACCAAGAAAGATCGCATGAAAAAAAGAAGAAGAATTTTTTAACTAAAAAATATTTATTATGTAGTCAAACAGTGCTTAATCACACTTACATGCATGCATAGGATTTTGTCCTAAAATGTGTTGGGTGGTCGAGAGCCTTCTTAACTCCAAAAGCTAGCTTATGGAGGTAAGACTTTTCCTCGCACTCAATAACTGACCAACTCGATGAGCTTATGAGTGAACTTGATATGCATGAGTGAACATCAACTTGACCTAAAAGCTTAAGTCTTTTGGGTGTTGGGCTCAATCATGTATATAAGTGCTCATCATATACATGTGGGATAAACTCACAAATGGAATTATTAACAAAATGTTGCCGTTTTGGATAGACAATGTGTACGGAACATGTCGAAGAGAAGAAAGGGTTACTCAGAGCCATTGTGAGAGACCGAAAACTTTCAGATCTGCCCAAGATATCTCAGGTTGAATACCAGTTTTGGAAGCTCAAAAGTAGAAAATTAAATTTCCATGTAGTTTGAAAATTGAGAGTAAAGGTCTTTCACATTGCCTGCAGCCTACTCTGATGGTATGGGGAGACCATGATCAAGTGTTCCCGCTAGAACTGGCTCACCGTCTGAAAAGGTAAAATCAGAACTTCGCTAAGGATTGTTATTATAGATGTAGAATAAATTTGAGGTCCAAAATGAGAAAAGTGATTTGGTGGGCGCAGGCACCTGGGGGAGAATGCAGAGATGGTTGTGATAAAGAAGGCAGGGCATGCCTTCATCGTAGAGAATTTCAAGGAATTCTACAGGCGCTTGAAACCCTTCCTCTCTGATCTTCCTCCTTCCATCCCTCAAGACCATTAATGGACCACCATTGCAATTCCATTCCAAGTTTTGTGTAAATGCAGTATTTCACTCTCATCAACCCTTTGTTTTTTTGTACTAATTTTTGGGATAGGTAATTGACATTCCTAAGGTGTTAAGATTCAGAATAAAGAGGCTACCAAATAATAAGGTAGGAATGGATTGAAATGGAAATTTCCATTTTATTTAATTTCATTTTATTTTTATATACCAAAATATTTATTTGACTAGTGCTGCACAACACCATGACAAAGTCAAATAATAGGTTGAAATTAAAGGTAAATATGTAATATGTAATTTCAGAAAAATAAAAAATGAAAAACACTTGCAGCATAAAAATTTTCACCAATTAATAAATGCACCCTTATATATATATATATATATATATATATATTTGATATGCCCTTAATTAAAGGATTTCACTATTTTAAAAAAGCAAAAAAATAAAAATAATAAAAAACGGGTAGAATAGTGAAATGCATCAATTCAAATTTCTTGTCAAAAGTGTCAAGGTACAGTAGTGCAGAGGAAAAATCGTCGACGGTTTGGCTGAATTTCAGAGAGTTTACTCTCGGTATCTAAAATCATCGACGGTTTCAAGAAAACTGTCGATGATTTGGCTTGGTACAGCCTGCGTAGATTTTGAATTTTGAATTGTTTGGACATTATTTTGGTTGAGTTTCGGGGGGGAATTTCTGAGAGGGCTTATATATACATAGAATATGTTGTATATAGTAAGTAAGAGGGTAAGAGAATGAGAGAAGATCATTGTATGTAATTGTATTGTATATCTTTGATCTCTATAGTGAAATCTCTTACCGATTGTTCCCCTAGATGTAGGCTATGCTGAATCACATTATTCCTGGTGTCATTGCCTTTATTATTGTTTTCTTTATATTGTTGTGGTTGTGGATACATTCTATTTATCACCATTTAGATTGTTGCAAGTGCATATTTGATTCTTTACAATAATATTGTTATTCCACTGTGCATTATTGTAAGAAGCTTTTTTCACAACAATTGGTATCAGAGCGTGTTGTATGACCTCTGAATTGAAGGATCTTGTGGTGCAATAAGGCATGGTGAAAGTTTTATACAGAATTCAATCGGATAGCATAATTGTAGTGATTTGGAATGAATTTGGAGCAATCATTTGCCTTTGTTTGACTAATGACGTGTTGTAATTTACCATGAATGAGGATTCTCCAACATTAGTTTGGCGAAAGCTAGAATACCGATATATGTCTAAGTGTTCGTCAAAATCTGTAAGTATAGTTGAGAAAGATTCAGAATGCAGTGATGGGGATATGCTATGTGTATTATTGGGTTCAGAGCGTCTCATGGGTGATTCTTGAATCTTAGATACCAGATGCTTTTATTCTCGATAATGGTTTGACACCTACAGGTCAGTTTATGCTGGTTGTATTTTTATGAAAAATGATATTTCATGCAAAATATTTGTTATTGGAAATATCAAAATCAGAATGTATGATGGAATTGTAAGAATCATATGTGATATAAAGCATGAACCGAGTCTAAGGAAGAATTTTATTTCATTGAGTATTTTAGACTGTAATGGTTGTTGTTATAAGTCTGAAAGTGGAGAAATGAAAGTGTGTGAAGGCAACTCGACAGTGATGAAAAGAGAAAAAATAGCGGGAAATATCTATGCACTGCAAGGTGTTACGGTTGTAGGTAATCTGAGTCATATATTATGTGGCATATGCGATTAAAGCATATGGGTGACTATATGTATTCAGATGTTTGGGAACTAATGATGATAGCATCAGGGGATAGACATGTATTTCATGGATTTATCATGAAGGGTCTTGGTGTACTTTATGCAGTGACTAAGGTGGAGAACTAGACCGATGAGAGATTCTCAAGTCAAACATTGAGACTGAGTACGCTAGTTTTGTTCAAGAAGTTTTGTGAGTAGGGCAGATTATATGTATGACTTACAGGGTACTTCTTGGTGAAGTCAATAAGTATAACACATTTCTCGTGTGACCGATCGCTAAAGGTATCACTAGATGAGAAAGGTACAGGTGAATTGTGGGCAGGTTTTGCGGTAGACTATTCGGTTGTGAGTGGATGTCCACTGATACAATATTCTAGTGATGGAGGATCTAGGTTTGGTGTTATGTCTAGACAGTACACTTTTTTGGTGTATAAAAAAGGTGGGTGCAAGTTAGGTGATCTTATGGCAAACAAATGGGGTGATCGAGGACATGAATTTTGGTGATAAAGTCATAGGGCAGCATACTCATGTAAAGGAAGATAAACAAATGCGAAAAAACTGTAGTAGCAACAATCATGTTATTCAGGTGGAGTTAGGGACTCAGGGAAGAAATGCAGGGAATTCTATCTCGGATCAACAGTATCACAATATGAATGGGCATGTGATGCAGATGGAGCTATAGACTTAGGGTAAAGATGACATAGTTCACATTGTAGGGAGTTTCAGCTCGGGAGACCAGTAAAATCACGGTGGGCCTATATGCATTATCAGACCACCACTCAGGTATAAATTTGGCATTCTGGAGATTTATGCATTCATTACTACTAGTTGCAAGGTCTCTACTATTTTTCAAGTTGCAGTGCATGGCAAAGGGGAAAATAGGTGGATGAGTGCTATGGTAGAAGAAATAGAAGTATTGCATATATACCAGATGTGTGAGTTGGCGAGGCTTCCTGTTTGAAAGAGGGTGATAGGATGTAGTGGAGTGATGTATCTATTGTGTGTGAATGACATGTTATTGGTTAGGAAGGCTTTAATTGAGGCTAATCAGTTGGGAACTCTGTTGAAAGGTTTTGACATGAATATGTTGGGTATGGCCAAGATGGGTCTTGGTTTTCTGATTTGCATGCACAAAACTGTAGGGAGATTGATATTAACTCAGGGTGGTTTTGTGAACAACGCTACAGGGAGATTGGTGCTATTTCAGGGTGGCTTTATGGATGAAACCGTAGGGAGTATTTGTTTGTTGTCTCAAGGGGGTTCTGTGGAGAATCAAATTTCTACCATTCGGTACCCAAGGATGGATTGTGATGTCTGGGATATGTTAAAGGTTTCCTATGATTGTGTAATAGGGTGTTTTAGTAGGCAACAGAGTGAACTGTTAGTTGTTAGTTTTGTTGAAGACTATATAGGGGGCTTTGGTGATAGAAGGCTTGCAACAATGTTTATGTTTACTATTGTGGGAAGGTCTTGTTAGAAGCTTAGGGTGAAGTTTTCAGGTGTTCTATCTACAACTGTATCAGGGTTGATAGTAGAAGCTGAAGCTGCCATCGGTAAGTTCAAGTGGTGTTTCTTAGACTTGATGTTTGTCTCCAGTTGCTAGACGGGAGGCAGTCCCAACCTAACGTTTCAAGTTTAAGGTGGAGCAGCGGGTTCGTGTTTTCGGTTTCTCCTAAGGGGCGTATGTTCGCCAAGATGGAGTTTGTTGGAATTGTGTCTCACATACTAAGGGAAAACATGAAAGAAATCAAGGTACAACAGAGCAGAAAGAAATCGTCGACGGTTTCAGGAAAACCGTCGACAGTTTGACTGAAGTTCAGAGAGTTTGCTCTCGGTATCTGAAACCGTCTACGGTTTCAGGAAAACTGTTGATGGTTTGGCTCGGTATAGCCTGCGCAGATTTTGAATTTTGAATCGTTTGGACATTATTTTGGTTGGGTTTTGGGGGGAAACTTCCAAGAGGGCTTATATATACATAAAATATGTTGTATATAATAAGTAAGAGGGTAAGAGAAGGAGAGAAGATCATTGTATGTAATTGTTGTGTATCTTTGATCTTCATAGTGAAATTTCTTCCCGATTGTACCATGAATGTAGGTTTTGCCCAACCACGTTATTCCTGGTGTCGTTGCCTTTATTATTATTTTCTTTATACTGTCGTGGTTGTGGATCGATATATTCTCTTAATTACCATTTAGATTGTTGCAAGTGCATGTTTGATTCTTTATAACAATATTGTTATTCCACTATACAACATATTTAAATGAAGATCACGAATTTAAATAAATACATGCATATTAACACACACGTCTATATATGCTAATGAGTCTCTACTCGCATACATATGCATATGAAAATTAAATCACCTTAACATGCATACACGTATATATGAAGTTATATCTAACTTACATGTGTCTATGCATCGAAATACCGACACAAGTGAACGTATAGAATACTAGCTTATGATGCATACGCACATGCTAACATGCTTACACCAACACTCATGCATGAAAAATGCACTCATGAATGCACATCCTACATTACTCACTCGCCCACATTCACATGCGTATGAATGTATACATTCACATATACTCTATACTCACAAACTCATACACATACAAATATACCTATACATACTCTATGTTCACAGACTCATGCATATTCATGTGCATATGAGTACATGCATGCCCACATTTATTTGCACACCGTTAGGTACGTTGGATTTGTCTTCCTCCTGTGGTGTCATCATATTGCATCTCCATCAAGCAGAGGCACCATTAGCATGCTGGTTATGTCGTCTTCCTTTAGTGTTCAAATTGTGTTCTTCCAACAACATCACTGCGTTACATCTTTATGAAGTAAAGGCACCGTTTAGCTTGTAGGATTCATCTTCCTCCTCTGGCACCTTTTGATTGTGCAACTTGAACGCATTAAAACATTGCACCATTGTCCAGCAGAGGTGCCATTGGCATATTAGATCGTGTAGCTGCAACAGCCTGCTACAGTAGTGCCATATTCAAACCATGGTAGAGCACCATTCATTCAAGTTAGTGGAAATTGCAGTTTGCATGTGGAAATTGCATATTAGAGGATTGAGTTTTGTTCGTGGTTAGTCATGTTCAATGGGTGGATATGGATCAAGATGAGTGAAAATAGGTAGGGTGATTTGCAACCCATTACCCATTTATGACCCATTTATATAAAATATTTAACCCATTCATGATCCTACCTATTTAGACATGAATCAACACATTTACCAATTTAATTTTAAAGCATGTGAAACTAAATTTTGGGCATTAGGTGAAACTTATTTATAACTTCAAATATTGTCGTTGTCACATATTTTCCCCCCATATTTGAAGGTTATTCGATCTATTAATTGTTCAATTGAAAAATATGTACGTAATTATATAATTATGAATTATTCTACTACTAATTATGTATACTCATAATTGCATAGTTATGTAAATATTTGAATTGATGTATTCCTAATCACAAAAATATGAGTAGAATTCTAAATTATAATAGTGATTACATAATTTCAAATGGTAGTTATAGTCAATACTATAATTACGAATATATCTTAACCAATCAATTAATTACGTGCATGCATACATGCATATTAATTTTTTTGCTTAACTGGATGGAACAAATTGCTTACATTCATAATTGCATAATTAAATACATATTTAAACCAATATGTATTTTTGATTTTTAGTATCAATTATGTAATTGTGTAGTTTAATTTCAAATAATAGTTGTAACTAATACAGTAAATGGACATATCTAAATTGAAACACTTACGTAATTATGGGCGTGCATGCTTGCATATTAATTGATTTGAATAATAAAATCGAACCAATCATGTTAGCCTGGGTGGCTACATGATCCTAATTGTCGTATTTTGATTATAACAACCCATTAGTGGTTCTAAATTCAACTAATCTTTGCATACTAACCCGTGACAGGTATAAATGGCGAAATCACATAGATACGAGTTTTAGTGCAAAGATTAAGCGAACATTCTCATAGACAAAGATCGAGTGGTCAAATCAAGAAGGAAAGATCAAAGAGGACAATCACTTGAAAGGACTCAAGCACAACCATCAAAGCAAATGTAAAGTCATATGTATAATGGGAAGTGTTTGAGGTAGTATTGATTGTAACTCTAGTAGTTCTAATTTGAGCAAGTTTATTTAGCAAAAGTTAAGCAAATTGCATGTACATATTAGTTTGTAAGAGTACATAAGATTTCGCCGAGTCATAAGTTCAATACTTATGAGTTTTCAAAGTCAAAACAAGAGTTTTATAAAAACATTCTTTACTCAAATGCATTTTTATATGGGACAAGTTTTAAATAATATTAGTGTTATAATCTTTTAAAGACTTGGTCCTGGTTGGGTTTAAAACCTCATTTACGCACCCCTAAAAATCCTCTCTCGAATTCCCTGAAACACCCTTTAGTATTTGTAGAATAACTTTTGCTAGAGAACTCTAAAAAGGCCGATCTTGGTATCTACAGAAAGTCAAGAAAAAAATCCCACAACTTTCATGTTGAAAATTTTTACAGATGAGAAGGTTTAGATAATGACCAAACAGAGCAAACCATCGACGGTTTGGCCAGGTGCATCGAAAGTTTCAGGTAGAGAGTTGAATGGTTTTTTACTTGAGGAAACCGTCGCCGGCTTGTGTCGGGTTTTGAACCCCAACGACCATAAAATGGCTACTTTCCAAAGTATTTAATTGTTTTAAATGCCCATATAATGGCTAGTAGCCCAATTTGCCTATAAATACAAGTCTAAAGACTTGTTTAATAATTGATCTTAGTGATTAAAATTTTTAAAATATCATTCACAAGCACTTTGCATTTAGTTCATCATTTCAAGTGCTCAAAATCTCTCTTACTCTCTAAATCTTGTTTTGATTCATTACTTGATAGATTTGTGTAAGGTTTGTGTTGTATCAAATATCCGCTCTTTCAAGGAGCTTTGTTTGTAATTCTCTTTCATCTTGTGAGGGTTTTTTTGTACTAAGTGTTAAAGGGATTATGTAACGCCCCGAACCCTTAAACCCGAGTTCGACGCGTTATACCTGATAAAATCCTGATAATCCATGATTCATGATATATGCAGCGGAAAACATAAATATAATCTCCATATAACATAATACCAGAGTTTACTAATTCTAACTAAAATCCATAATAAATCATCCATCACTTGCATTTCCATAAATCTACATAACTCCAAAAACAATTCAATATTTTCACAATTATTTCTTACTCAATTGTCTTAAAACATAAAGGCATAAAATATAAATATTTACATTCCCCAAAATTAATATAGAAATATATCCTTTTATTTTTCTATTTCTCAATAATGTTATAAAAATATCGAGCTCTCAAAGCTCAACCTTGAGGACGTCCTGAAAAAGAAATACATTTATATTCGGGTGAGACATATTTTAGTAAGGGAAGAAACAATATATTAAAACAACGTGTGACCAACATAAGGTAAAAAGATATCATTTTTATTTCATTTGCAAATCATCATATAACATTGAAATCGTTTTCTGAACCTAAACAATCACACGCAAATATTTAACCCACGAGATTACTCAAGGATATGGGTAATTACCCGCCCATACAAGTAGCACCCCTCTACTCTGATACTTAGGTAACCCTAAGGTCACAATTAAAATATATTAGAACACTCACCTTACTCAGTAAGCCCTTAAGTGTAAGATTAATCTTGTACTCACACAGTTCAACAATAGTTTACCAGAAAAGACCTTAAGGATAGGAAAATCTACCCGCCCATACAAGTAGGTTCCCTCTGCCCTAGTACGTTATGCGACTAATGCCACATCTGTAGTTACTAGTGCACTTGCCTTACTTAGCAAGCCTTTAGGCGAAAGGTACACCTCACCCAATCCTAACATGTTCTACGTACGTACATATTTCTAATATCATAAGACACCATTCTTTCTATCTTTATTCAATCATTCACATCCTTTCATGTTCATAACTTAACATTTCATTGTGTTTCACTTTAAGTGACTCTTTCTCATTTGTATCATTCACATTTCACATTTCATTTCATTGCATTGTCATTCCTTATCATTTCATTTCATAACATTTTCATTTCATTCATTCGTACCACAGTTGCTCTTTAGCCATAATTTGTTAGTCCACATAGAAATGTGCTAAAATCTACTACAGTTAGTCCATATAGAGATGCGTTAGAATCTGCTAACATGGCTATCTTTTAGCTGTCTTACGTTTACATGGTTGCATTTAACATACATAGGCAACATTGTCCATATCACATTTTATTTTTATTGCTTTACTTACTTAGCCTGCATCTCATACATTTAATATATATTTACACAGAATCTCATGCCACACAATTTAACAGTAAAATTCAAACATATTCCTGTAAAATAAGACAACCTACATTTAACATTTAATTACTGAAAATATAATTTTCATTTCTTACATAATTATCTAGAAAATTCCTTCCACTTTGTTTAGTTCATTTCCACAAATACGTAACTAAATAAGTAGTCATAGCTTAGAAAACATAAATTTCATGGCTGACATTTTAAACCCACATAGAAAACATATATACATAAATAACACATAGTCATTTTTAATTCATGAAAAACCTAATTTAATATATAAATTTTTCCTTTACCTGAATTCTCGAACTACACCGACAGGGACTCCGGAAAAATAACTGCGGCGCTAACTCGGATCCTGAATAAAAAATTCTAGTTCCATGTAATTAATCTTGAATAAAATATTATTTTAATATTTTATAAACCTGTAAATTCTAAATAAATAAATATACCCTTAAATATAGCCAAATTACCAAATTTTTCAAATTAATTAACTCATTTCCTCAAAATACTACCCATCTAGCCTTCCTTAGGTTCCACACACCTCAAATTAATATTTAAACTAATATTTAATATTCTCACTTAATTTTCTAAATTATGCCTGTGGGGCCCAAAATTATATCCGCGGTGCTCACCCGAACCCTGAATCAAAAATTCTAATTTTATTTAAATTATTTCTAAATAAAATACTATTTAAATATTTTCTAGGGTCATAATTTTCAATTAACAGTTATATCCACAAATTTAACTAATTTGCCAAAATTTTCAAATCCCACTCTCGCTTTGGAGTAGGGCCTAGAAAATCACAATTAAAAAATTACCTACGTCAAAATGACGACGATGACGACTACGACCACGTGGTGGTACCCGATCGTCGATTTAACCGCATATTAATTGCGAAATTGAGAAAATGGAGAAAAATTACCTTTCCCTAGGAGCAGTGCCTAAGCCATTCCATGAAAAATCTGCTCTAATAGAAATGTCGGCAACGGAACCAGGAATCCAACAACACCTTCCGTTTCCCAATCCGCCGAAAACTTGTCGAGAAATTGAGACAAAGAGAGAGACAGAAACGGAGGTGGTTGGACGCGCAGGAAGCACTTTCAGTTTCAAGGGTGGGGGGGCGTGAAATTTTCGTCTGACTTCTTCTTCTTTCTTCTTTTACTTTATATATATAATAACTTACTATATATGTGTGTGTGTGTATATATATATATATATATATATATATATATATATATATATATATATATATATATATTCTCTTAATTCAATTAGTTTTTTTTCTTTTTTCAAAACCAATGTAAAAATGTTTAATTTAATAACTAATTATTTAATTATTTAATTTATCTTAATTTAATTTATTTAATTAAACTTTTTTTCCCACGCCATTCCTTTTATTTATTTATTTGTTATTTTATCTATTTTTATCTTTATTATTTCAATCATTTTAATTTTTTCGGGTCTTTACATTCTCCCCTCCTAAAGAAATTTTGTCCTCGGAATTTTATTAAGTAATCATCCCTTCATATTACTTAAATTCATTTGCTAACTATCACTATAAAAAGTCAACATACATATCATCATATTAATCATTCAATCATTCATCATTAAATTAAATCATCATTATTTTAAATAAACTCTCATACTTGCATCCCTGTTAGCATCCTTCTCAGCCTAAAGTGTGTACAACCGAGGTGGACCGCCTCTTCCAAGTGGTACCTGTTGTTTTTCCCGGTCTTGATTCTGAGTAGCTACCATTGGCAATGGTTCCCGACAATCCTTCCTAATATGCCCTGGCTTACTGCACCTGAAGCAATTCAGAGTGCCATACCAGCATTCGCCCCTATGTCTTTTATTACACTTCGGACATACTGAGCCCGTTGCTTCCTTCCCTTTCTTCGCTGATCCCTGACTAGCCTTAGACTGAAATGCAGATGGTGCAGGTCTCTTCTTATGCTCTGAAGGCTCAGTGCTGCCCTGAATACTCTTCTCCAACATCGATACCTTATCAACTAATTATGAAAAATTTTGAACCTGAAACCCCACCACTAGCTCATAAATCCTGTGCCTCAGGCCTTTCTCAAATTTCCTGGCTTTCCTTACTTCATTTGGGATCAGAAATGGAGCAAAGCGTGACAGTTCTACAAATTTAGCCACATACTCTGCAACTGTCATATCCCCCTGGGTCAAACTGGTGAACTCTTTAATCTTTTCTTTCCTAACAGATGAAGGAAAATACCTGTCAAAGAATAGCTCCTTGAATCTCTCCCAGGTAAAGGCTATCTTTACGGTCCTTTGATCCTCTAGTAGCTTCGTAGAATGCCACCAGCGCTTCGCCTCTCCTATCATTTTAAAGGCAGCATAACGGACATTCTGCTCGTCCGTGCAGTCGAGTACAACCATAATCTCCTCTATCTCCTGTACCCAATTTTCTGCAACCATTGGATCAGGTCTTCCTGTAAAGGCTAGAGGGTTCATCCTCATAAATTCTTTAATACTGCAGCCCTGACCTACAGGTGGACAGTTTTGTTCTTTAGGTTCCTTTTCATCTCTGCCTTAACCTGGCGGACTATACCCCGTAGCACCTTAGAGGTATCTATTTCCTCTTCACTGGAAGTATCAGAACCTTCCCTTTCTTCAACCCCTACATTTTCATCTCCAAAATCCATCTTGAAAAAGGACAAAGAAGAGATAAGAATTCCATGTCATAACTTCAAACAACATAATCATTAAATTAAATCCAATAAAATCCAAAATCCCCACATAAGGACTAATCTCACGGTTAGGAAACATCATCGTCAGTGGATTTATTGTGGTTTTCTAAAACCATCGATTGAATCAGAAAATCATAGAAGTCTGCCAAGGGATTTCTGCCTCCAAAGTATAAGATAAAATCCTATACTTCCTTACACCATACCTACTTCTCAATGCCTAACCTACCCATCTCCTATTTTTTTTCATAACTCATTCCTATACTCTGGTATAAATCATTTCCTAAATTCTCAAAATCCCAAAATCATTGCTCTGATACCATAATGTAACGACCCCTTTTTTGAGCGTTGTCACTTTCCCCTAGGGGCCTTGCGCCTGTAGCAACAACGGGTACCTATCAGAATATTCACTGAGATTGAGGTATTACGTATCGCCGTCCCTCAACTCAGCAAGCCCCCGGGCGGAGAGTCTTACTTCGCTACAATCATTCATAAGCAAGAGTTCCCGAGGATTGGGGGTAACTACCCCTTTACTCTGATACAATAGTTTATCGGCAAAGGCCCTAAGGATAGGAAAATCTACCCGCCCATACAAGTAGGCTCCCTCTGCCGTAATATGTTATGTGACTATTGCCACATCTGTAGTTATTAGTGCACTCGCCTTACTCAGCAAGCCCTCAGGCGAAAGGTATGTCTCTCCTAATCATAACATGTTCTACGTACGTACATATTTCTAATATCATAATACACCATTCTTTCTATCTTTATTCAATCATTCACATCCTTTCATGTTCATAACTTAACATTTCATTATGTTTCACTTTAAGTGACTCTTTCCTATTTATATCATTCATATTTCACATTTCATTTCATTGCATTGTCATTCCTTGTCATTTCATTTCATAACATTTTCATTTCATTTATTTATACTACAGCTGCTCTTTAGCCATCATTTGTTAGTACACATAGAAATGCGCTAGAATCTACTACAGTTAGTCCACATAGAAATGCGCTAGAATTTGCTAACATGACTGTCTTTCAACTGTCTTGCATTTAGATGGTTGTATTTAACATACACATGCAACATTGTCCATATCACATTTTATTTTCATTGCTTTACTTACTTAGCTTGTATCTCATACATTTAACATATATTTGCACAGAATCTTATGCCACACAATTTAACAATAAAATTCATACCTATTCTTGTAAAATAGGCCAACCCACATTTAGCATTTAATTACTGAAAATATAATTTCTATTTCTTACATAATTATCTAGAAAATTCCTTCCACTTTGTTTAATTCATTTCCACAATTACATAACTAAATAAGTGGTCCTAGGCTCAGAAAACATAAATTTCATGGCTGACATTTTAAACCCACATAAAAACATATTTACATAAATAACACAGTCATTTTTAATTCATGAAAAACCTGATTTAATATATAAATTTCTCCCTTACCTGAATTCTGGAACTACACCGACATGGACTCTGGAAAAATACCTGCGGCACTCACTCAGATCCTGAATAAAAAATTTTAGTTCCATGTAATTAATCCTGAATAAAATATTATTTTAATATTTTATAAACCTGTAAATTCTAAATAAATAAATATAGCCAAATTACCAAATTTTCTAAATTAATTAACTCATTTCCCCAAAATACTACCCATTTAGCCTTCCGTAGGCACCACACACCTCAAATTAATATTTAAACTAATATTTAACACTCTTACTTAATTTTCTAAATTATGCTTGCGGGGCCCAAAATTACACCCGCGACGCTCACCCGAGTCTTGAATCAAAATTCTAATTCCATTTAAATTATTCATAAATAAAATCTTATTTAAATATTTTCTAGCGTCATAATTTTCAAGTAATAGTTATACCGCAAATTTAACTAATTTTCCAAATTTTCCAAATCCTACTATCGCTTTGGAGTAGGGTCTAGAAAATCCTAATTGAAAAATTACCTACGTCAAAATGACGATGACGACTAGGACCACGTGGTGGTACCCGATTGTCGATTTAACTGCATATTTACAGCGAAATTAAGAAAATGAGGAAAAATTACCTTTCCCAGGAGCAATGCCTAAGCCGTTCCAATGAAAAATCTGCTCCAATAGAAATGTCGGCAGCTGAACCAGGAATCAAACGACATCTTCCGTTTTCCGATCCGCCGTAAACTCGTTGAGAAATTGAGAGAATGAGAGAGATGGAGACGGAGGTGGCTGGACGTGCAGGAAGCACTTTCAGTTTCATGGGGGGGGGGGGGCATGAAATTTTCCTCTGACTTCTTCTTCTTCTTTCTTCTTTTACTTTATATATATTGCTTTATCTTATACTTATCTTATATATATATATATATATATATATATATATATATATATATTATCTAAATTATATTTGTTTTTTTTTTCAAAACCAATGTAAAAATGTTTAATTTAATAACTAATTATTTAATTATTTAATTTATCTTAATTTAATTTCTTTAATTTTAATTTTTTTAATTAAACTTTTTTTTCCCACGTCATTCCTTTTATTTATTTATTTATTATTTTATCTATTTTTATCTTTATAATTTCAATCATTTTAATTTTTTCGGGTCTTTACAGATTAGTTCCCTTGTTTGGGCTCTTTGCGAGTCATAGGGATTGGTTCTCGTGTGAAGGTTCTTGGTGAACTGGATTGCAAAGGTTCTTAGTGAACCTTTCTGAAAGGCTTTGGGTGAGCAACGTGTAAAGGTTTCTCCACCAGTGAAGGAGGTTGATAGTGTATTATGGAATCTTTGAGTGTGTCTCAAGGCATGAACATAGGCAAGAGGATGAACCACGTTAAAATTGTTTGTCGAGCTTTTCTTATCTACTCTTTTATTTATGTCTTGTGCATGATTTATATTTTATATATTGTGATAATTTCTTGTATTTTGCCAAGATTTATATTTTGTAGAGAAAAACAAAAATACGCAAAAGAGCCTATTCACCCCCCTTTAGACTCGACTCTAGAGTCAACAATTAGTATTAGAGTAAGGGGCTTACACTTTTGGAGTTACTTCTAGAGCGGAAAGATCATATGGCATATTTGGTGGACACTTCAATTTCTCAAGGGGAATCCATAAACAAAATACCAGAGCTCAACGACAGCAACTACCTCTCGTGGAAAAATCAAATGACTGTTTTCATTCAAGCATACGACTTGGATTTATGGGAGATCATCCCAAATGGAGACTTCTCCTTCACAAAGAAAAATAACAAGAATGAAGATATTCCGAAGATGAGAATGAAGCTATCAATAAGTGAAAAAAGGTTAGTAGAACTCAATTTTAAAGCAAGTCATTGTCTTAACTGTGCTTTAAATGATGATGAATATAGTCATCTTTGTGGATGTGAAATCACAAAAGAAATATGGGATATGTTTCAAAACACCTATGAAATCACATCTCAAGATAAACAATCAAAAGTATGGTAGACACCCTATTTTTGCCCTAACCAAATAGAACAAGGGGTTCTCTTTTATTATTTTATTATTATTAGTATTTTTATTATCATTATTTTATTATTACTTTCTTATAATTATTTTTATTATTTATTATTATTATTTTACTATAATTATTCTGGATTATTATTACTATTATATTTATTTATTTATTTATTTCTTACCTTATTATAATAATAATAATAATAATTATTATTATTATTAGCATTTGTATCTTATTTTGGTTATTATTATTTTTATTATCTTTATTTTTATTAGTATAATTATTATTATTGTTATTTTACTAATAGTATCTTTATTATTTTTATTTTTACTATAATTATTTATTATTATTATTTACTATTAGTAGTAGTATTATTATTATTTATTATTATTACCTTATTGATGTTATTATTATTATTATCCTTATATTATTACTATAATAATTATTATTATTATTTCTATTTTCATTATTACCATAAGAATAAAAGCAAAAAAATAAAAAAAAAAAAAAAAAAAAAGGAAGTTTTTTTTTTTAGGGTTTTAGAATTTTTCTTATAAAAGGATGGGGTGGAGACTAAAGGAGAGGGACCAAAGTCTCCTCATTGCCTTCACGGGGCGTAGACACGATAGCCAAAGAAACCAAAAAAAAAATCTTCTTCTGCTTCTTCTTCTCCCCTGTTCCAGCCACGCTCCACTTTTCCCCTCGGAGATCATCACACTTGCGAGCCCATATCCCGTCTCTCCCTCTCACAAACATAGCCAGCCAACTACCCGCCCAGCAACCTCCATCGCCACCTTCTGCAAGCCACCCGAGAACCCCCTGTTCCATCCATCCCTCTGTAGCTGAGCACTATAGTTTCAGGAGGAGCCCTGACACGTCTCTATTCTCTACCCAGCAATCGGCGCCTTGGGCGACCCCTCCACCACTCGTCGTTTTTGCTGTCATCACACAAGCAGTAGCTCCACCATCATACGACCTCAGTGGCGAGCCCCTGCAGCAGTTGAATCTCCTCCATCAACCTTCACGGCCAGCCAGTAAAGTCGTGAGCCACCACCGCTACTACACCAACCCCCAGGACCTCAGAACCATCCCATGGTGAGTCCCTTGCCTCCCTATATCGGCACACACACACACACACACACACACACACACACACACACACACACACACACACTGTACACAGACAGAGCACACATGTACTCACACTATCACACACATGCATTTTTTATTTATTTACTTATTTATTTATTTATTTATTTATTTTACATCTTTGTTTGTTTTGGTGTATTTGAGACACTGAAATTGTTGTTTATTTTTGCAGGCATGCATGTATGTATATATATACATATATATATATATATAGGTAGATAGGTTCATTCAAGTTTGGATTTTTATTGTGTTCACTATATATTTTAAATACTGAATATTATTATTATTATTATTATTATTTTTTTTTAGTTTTAGTATTTAACGATTGTTGATCATGTGTGCGCAGGACCTTTCTTATTTTTATCGTATTTTATTTTTAATGTTTTTACATTATTTTGTTATTATTTGTAGAAGTCTTATTAACTTGTCTCAATATTTAAAGTTTAAATTTTTTCAACATATAATATTGTTTGGGGACATCTTTATATAATAGTTGTTAATATTTAGGCTCATATCTTTTTGTAGAGTTTTCATTATTAATGTGTGTTCAAGTTTAATTACTTTGAGTTTTTTGTATTTATGTGTGTTGCATGTAAATGTATATTTAAAGCGGTCATTGTTGTTGTATATTTAAATATTCATGATTAGGTTTTTTTGTTGTTGTGGGTTTTTATTATTGTTATGACTATCTTAACTGTTCAATTTTCATATTTAGGGTTATTTTTGTTATTATTGAATGTTTAATGTTTGTGTATTTAGGTTAGTCTTTATTGTTGTATTTATTTAATTAAGGGCATTGTTGTTTGATATTTACATATTTAGGGCTTTTGTTATTGTACGTCATACTTAATGTTCATGTGTAGTGTTATTATCGTTGGACATATTTAGTGTTTATTTCATATTTGGCATATTAATTTTTATGGGTTGCACATCAATTTTCGATTTAGTAGTCATATTAAATATTTACATGTTAGTATTAGCTTTAAATTATTGCCATAATTTCTCCACCTGCTTACCCTTGTATAATTACTTGCTAACCTTAGGGCTACTTGGTTTCCATAATTTGATGAGTAGATTGTTTCCTTAGTTTTGGTAATATTGTTTTTATATGTATTTAGTATATCATTGATTGTGTGTTCAAATTAAGGTAAGTGTCTTTTAGTTAAAATATGCATATTATCTTTATTACTATTTTAATATTATTATTATTATTACTATTACTATTATTATTATTATTGTATTACTTACTATTACTGCTAATACTACTATTATCATTATTATTACTATTAATATTTATTATTATTATAATTATTATTATTATTATTATTATCATTTTTAGTATTGTTATCAATATGGTATTAATTATTATCACTATTATTATTATTATTATTATTATTATTATTATTATTATTATTATTGTTAATATTTTTTTTGTTATTTGGTCTTATATGTACTAGAGTATTTATTTTTATGAAAATATTTTCTTAATTTTATCCCTATGATTTTAATGCTAGGGTATGAGCTTTCGAACTTTACATACCTTAACCTTTGAAGGAATATATATATGTATATATTACATTTATTTATTTATTTTTCATGTGTATTTATAAATTCATGAAAGGAGTAATTTAAAGACTTTTTAAATTAACTTAGGGATAATTCTAAATTAATTAGGTACCGTTCGTAAGAACGGGCGCGTAGGGGGTGCTCGTACCTTCCCCTCACGTAATCGAACTCCCGATCCCAACTTTGGTAACATAGACCCATTCTACCCCTAACGGGGTAGTAATCATGTGTTCTAACCACACTAAAGGTTAGTGGCGACTCCGATATTCCCATTTTTCCTGAAAATATTAAAATCAATTTTTAATTTCGCCGCCCGGGGCATACGCACTTTGGGACGTCGCGACAGTATGCATGCTAGTTAAAGAATATTAGATGTTTAAAATAAATGTAGTTGAAGAAATTTCATCCATAATCACTCAGTTAACACACCTCATAAACAACTTAAGAGCACTTGGAAAAACTTATTCATTAGAATATTACATTCAAAAAGTTCTCCAAACTTTACCCAAGTCATTAATGACCATTGAAGATGTTGAATTTTTGAGTCCAATCCCTATTTTGATGCTCACAAAGTACTCATATCTCATGTGTGTATTGAGTATTTTTTTAATAGGTTTATGATTCAACACACACATGAGGTAAAGGAGAAATGTAAGCCCGAAGGACTTAAAGAATAAATTGTCCTGTGCATTCCATGAAGAAACAGAAGAGCGAAAGAACAAAAAAAAGACATCTGATTTAATTTGTATATGCATTTTAGTTTTTATATATCTCTGGTCTATAATAATGTATACATCTGCATGATATGGGTAAAATGCTCAGAATGACCATAGACAGACCCTACAAACGAGCACACTTCATAGAAAACCTTTTTCTAAAAGACTAAAATCATACAAAAGATTTAGAAATAAATTAGGGTCAAATTTGAGGCAAAAATAGACTTAGGTCAACCGACGTTGAATTTTTTGGGCAAGATATTAATTTTCTAATGCCCTTGATTGACTGACTATTCCGTGCTTTAATAAGTTCAGTCGATCGAAGCAATGTGCCCAAAGTCAAACTTTTGACTGGTTTGGTTGACCAACCGAGTTTGAACTGAGTTTCCTCGGTCGACTGTCGTATGAAGTTTTAACTTTCTAATACTCTCGGTCGACCGACCACTATTGTGTTATAACCCAACGGTCGACCGAACCACTCTTTTCCTCAGAGTCAAAATGTTGACCATGTCTTGGTCGACCAAACTGTTTTTGAATTAACCTTCCTCGGTCGACCGACCAATACAAATACACTTTTTCCAACTACTTGGTCGACTGAAGTTACAGTTCAAAAAGAACTTCGTCGACCGAATCCATATGAATGGTCAACCAACCTTTGTCTTGATCGACCGAACCCACGAAGGGTTCAAAATCGCCCTGAAACAATCAACCATATCTTTAGTTCAAATTTGCCCTGGTCGACCGAACTTACAAAAGTGGTCAACTGAATCTTGACCTGGGTCGACTGAACCTCTCGGGTTGGAAATTTTTTAAGAGTTAAACCGTCATTAAGTTTTTAATTAAACTTTTCCAAAATACCGAGCGTGCCCCTCAATGGTCAAATTTCTTGAAAATCTATAAATACCCCCTCCATAACTCAGATTAGTAACTTTGATTAGCTCAAATTTTCTTTCTATTCCATTGTTAATCAAAATTCCCCCAAAACGTTTTTTATTGTTAAAATCATTCTTTGGGGGAAAAATATTTTATACAAATCTCTCCAACTCTTTTTCATACTTTTATTTCAAAATCATTTTTTAGGGGAGTATTTTATTTAGGGTATTTTATTTGCATATACTCTCACTTAGCACTTAATCTTTGAAAATTGAGAGTATTGCTTGAGTTTCTCCCAATTATTTTCATGATAAATATTTTTGGGAGGAGTTATTTATTGCAAAAATATTTTCTTGAACTTAAACTCCAGATTCTCCAAATATTCTTCATTAGCAAAAATCTTTGTTGGAGAACATATTTCTCATATATATATATATATATATATATATATATATATATATATATATATATATATTCATATATATTATTTGTGCAAAAATTATTTGAAGAGCAAAACCCTACGTTCTCCTACCTTGTATTGAAAATATTTTTTGGAGAAGTATTTTATTAGGGTTCAAATCTTTGAAGCATTTTATCAGATATATTTTTCTTTGAAGATTGGATTATTTATTTTGAAAAACACAATTTCTCTATTGAGCATAACTCATATCATATTAGAGTGCATATTGAGCTTAAATGTGTACATTTCTGTTTGCATTTTTAGAAGCATTATTTTGTACGAAAAATAGTTTTAATTGATTGGTTGGGTTCATCCCGTAAATTGAATGGGGAGTTTCAGCCCTGTAAGTGAGACCGGTTTGGTTCAGCTAGGAAATTGAACTAGGAAGCCTTTACCCCGTAAGGGAGACAAGTTGGGGTCAACCTTGTAATTGAACTGGGGTTTACCTCACCCTGTAAGGAGAGGTTGTTGGAATTGGTGTATTCCCAAGAGATGAGTGAATTGGGTATTTAAAAAATTTCTTCCTACATCAAATTAGCCAGCAGTAGTAATACAAAACCTAGGGTATGTCTAAGTATTTCCCAATCATTCACAATATTTAAATCATGCACACATTCATAATTAATTAAATCTAAGCATACATGTGTAGGAAATTAAAGTGAAGGAATATAAGAGCAGACAAAAGATATGTTATCGGAGTTCGGAAACTGTGCCTACGTCCTCGCCTCAAGCTCACAAGTAAGAGGATTCCACTATGACTCGCTTAATGGGTGAAACAGCACCTAATACAACACCTTACAAGATGGTGCACCTAGTTCTCTTAACTGGGTCCAAACCAGTCCAGTGCTCTCCTAACTAGGTTTAAGCAAGTCCAGGACTATTCACAAGATTAGTCTCCCTCTTCTAATCATACGTCGGGAATACAACCAATATTCAAATTAAATATTTTGTACAAACATATTGCTTCTAATACAAGCAGATATGTACCACTACGCACAATCAACTAATGCACTCACATATGATATGAAGTAAGCTCAAGTGAGATTTTCACCAAAAAAAAAAAAAAATTTCTCAATCTTTGAGTGAGATATATATGATAAGTACCTCAAAGATTTAAACCCTTAATAGCTATTTCTCCAAAAATGTTTTCAAAGAAAATATAGGAGAACTTAGGGTTTATGTTTTTCAAATGAACTTGCACAAACAAAAATACGAGCGTTTGAAATCTATGTGCAAAAAGGTTTCCAAATCAGAAAGTGTCTCTCTTACCAAGGAAATATGTGGAGAAACTTATAAGCTCACTTTCAAAAAGGTTTTCAACAAATAAACACAAGTGAGAGTATAATGTTTTACGAAACCGAATGCCCAAAAATAAATGTTCCTATTCAACAACCTTCAAATGCAAAGGACTTGTAAGTGAAAGAAGTAAAGGAATTAATCAAACTCTCTCTTCAAAATGATTTTCAAATAAAATAGTATAAGAGAGTATGTACAATAAATCTTTTGAAGATAAAAAATTTTTGGAGAATTTTCCTCCCTAATTTAATTGTTAAAAATGAGTAATGGAGGGGGCATATATAGACTCCTTAGAAAATCTGACCGTTAGGGATATATTAGGGATTTTTAGAAATGTTTAATGAAAAATTACCCTAATTACCGTGGTTAAAATAAGGCAATCTGAGAGATTCGGTCACCTGAATAGACACATGAAGAAAATGTGTTTTCCAAGTTTTGGTGCCCGAGGGAAGGGTCGGCTGGCTGAACCAAGGTGATTTTCCAAATTGCTTGAGGTTTGGTCACCCGATTCTCAATTCGGTCTACCAAACTTCAACATTCAGTCACCTAAAGTGAAAATGAACTTAAAGTTTAGGTGCCCGGGGATGTTGAAAAAAAATCAAGACTTGGGTTCGGTCGACCATGGACGTTTAGTTCAAATTTGTTCAGTAGCCCGAGCCATAGTCAACAATTTGACTTTTCAACTGTTCGGTCGACCGAGGCGTTTTCAACGCACAAGGTTTGGTTGTTCGAAACCTTTTAAATTTAAGATTAGGTAATATTTTTGAGCAAAATTTACGCGCGGGGACCTAGAGTCTATCTAAGACCAAAGCTTTTTAATTTAGCCTAAAAACCTAGCGTCGGTCGACCAAAGTCTTTTTTGTGGTCATTTGAGTTCATTCATATCATGCATGAAGATCCAAATATTACAGACCATAATATTACAGACCAAATAATGAAACAAAATACATACTAAAAAATAAATAATAAGCCTTCTTCTTCTATGCTCTTCTGAAGTTTCATAGAAAATGCCACGAAATATATGTGCTTTACATCCTTTCTGGCTTCCATTTTCTTGGTTATGTGTGTGTTTGAATTAGATCCCTGTTCAAGTACTGAGTGCACGCATAAGTAACTTGCGATTTGTTATTATCAAAACCAGGGATCGGACTCAAAAAGTCAATAGAGGTTGTAACGGCTTCTGTTCCACCCATTTAAGTGAGCAGGAATAGTGTAATCATTGGGGGGGGGTATGCCCAAGGCTGAGACGTAGGCTGATTTGGCCGAACCTCGATAACAAATATCGTGTGTGTCTCTCTCTCCTTATCTCATTTAATTTACGCACTTTAATTTCCATATGTGCACGTTTGTTCATTTACAATCATAATTATTTGCATGCACATTTATTTTAAATGAGATACATGTGTATGTTTGCAGTGATAGTTTAATCGTTTTACGTATAAGCTTGCAATTTAAATGAGAAATGAATTGTGGTGAATCGGAAAATATTTAAATTAGGCAAAAAGTTTTAAAACCCAATTCACCCCCCTCTTGGGATCACACCAATTCCAATAGAAGAAGCAAGATATCTAAAGAAGCCTAAGAAAGAAATAGATCTTGCCTTAGATTCATCTAGTGCTACTCACTAAGACATAGATGAAGATAGTGAGGATGATATTGCATTCATCACAAGAATACTTAAGAAACTCTTAAGAGAAGATAACAAATGTGAAAAGAATAGTCAAGCAATAATAGCATTGAATGTTATGATTGCAATAACATCGGGTACGACATGGTAAATTGCCCTCTAAATCAAAACAAAGGGAATATTCAAAACGAGGTCATAGTGCCGTAAATATTGTTACTTGGGATGAAATTGATGGACATTCCACCGATAATGAAGTAGAGGAAGAAGCACATTTGGGTTTCATAGCTAACAAACAAGAAGAGGTAAGTTCTGATGAAGATAAACCTACCTATGATGGATTAGAGATCATATGTACTAGATTATTCCAAAAATTAGTTGTGATAAAAAACAGATACAAAAAAGCATTTGTTTCTGTTACCACTTAGTGGGACTAAGGCTTGGTTTGTTGTTATTGTTGTTGTTGTTTATGTTACCAGTTTTTTGTTTTTGTTCTCTGTTTTCTACTATTTGTGGAAAAGAAAAACCAAATTTTATGATTTTTAATTATTTTGATAACTTATTGTTAGAAATTTTAATGTTCAGAAATAGTTATTATGGATTACATCATTCATTTTATACACTTTAAAATAAAAATAAAAATAAAAATAAAATAATCATATGAATTTAAATATAATTGAAATAAAAATATTCATAAATTTTAAAAAATAACAATAAAACCAATTACAAAATATTTTGAAGTCAATTACAAAATATTTTTACTATTTTTCAACTGTTATACATTTTATTGTAAAGTAAAATTTGAAAGTATAACAACTAAGAAAAATAATTATAATATTTTTCATTTTTATTATAGTATTTTTTTAATGTGTACTATTTTGAAATTTTATAATTTTAATCATACTTTTATAATATTATTTGATTTAAAGATGAAAATAAATATTTTTAATTATTTTTTAATTTATTCTTAATTTTGTAAATACTAACTAAGCATGTCACTGATTTTTAGTTTCAATTTTTTGTTTTTAATTATTAGTTTTCATTTATAGCTTCAATTTTTCTAATTTTTGATAGGGATACAAAGCAATTCCTTTTAAGTGTACAGTCAAAATTGAAGTGGGCATGAAAGGAAATGAGTGTCCTGAATGGCTCTTGTGTATGTCACAGGGCTTGTGCCATCTCTAAGTTAAATTGTTTGTTTCAGTGAAAATTCCCTTTAAATCCTTAATGACCTCCCACAGCTGGTTTCAATAAAGGCATCACAAATCCTGTGACATACAAGTTTACAACACATCAGACACGCCCAAGTAGAAAATCATTAGCAATAAACTGTCATCAAAAAGCATAAACTCGATTTATCCAATAATTTCTCATCAATAGGATAGGAGAGTAAATACGAAAATGAAAAACCTATAAGTTCAAACCAAGAAAAAGGCATGTCAACCACCAACTGTGAGATTATATATATAAATATATATACACAACTCCGTAATCTAAAAGGGGGAAAAAATTGTTATCAAAATTGGGAAAAAAAAAAAAAAACCCGCATCTATCCGAAAAAAGAAACCCTATATCACACTTAAGAATATCGCACGAGCTCCGTTTCTCATAAAAAATGCACAGCACTGCCTCAAAGAATTGCTCCCTTCTAAGTTCTAAGTTGCATCCAAAAAATTCTGCAAATGTAGAGACAATGGTCAAGGAAACCACAAAGAGAAGGAGAGCATAATCTGAAGCAAAGCAGCTTACTAACTACCCAAGTGTTAGAATTTCTTACCAGTATGGACACTCCATGTTCATCACCTTTTAAGATTGCTGACCTGCCAACACAGATATTTTCAACATGAAAACATCTACAATTATTTGAATGAGGAAGCCGTTGTTTGTAAACCTCTTTTTGATTCAGATTATTCAATAAAATGATGGCAAAGGAGCAAAACCAAATGGCTTCAGAAAACAAAACATGTGCACCGGTCTAAAGCATTTTTCAAACAAAATAGCCCTTAGAAAGCAGAGTATCACGTAGGATTCCTTCATAAATGTAGCTTGCATATGGTTGGACAACTAGGGAAACCAAGAAAATGCCATTTGTGCTAACTTCTCAAGATGACTAACCAGATCAATGACTCTTATATATAGGATAAAAGGTATTGACCTCCCATGGGATATGACAAAAAAATAGACACCAAAATTCAGTTTAGACCTCTCTTGAGATTCCAAAAGTGACACAGACCTCCTCTGACACTTGAATTTTGGGATAAATCTTTTAAAAGACTTGTTTTTTTTTAAGAGGAAGTTTGTGTCTCTTGACAAATTTTAGGAGAGGTCCATGGAATTCTTGAAACCTCAGTCTTTGGAATTTTTCAAATCTCAGGTAACCTCGGGGGAGCTCGATGTCTTTTATGCATATGAATCAAGACTTGTTTAGCTATGAAACCATCTTCTATTTTTAGTTTTTTATAAATAATTTTACTTATTTCTTAGTTTTTCAAGATTTGGACTAAAAATGCAAAAAATAAAGAATTTATTTAGTTGTGCCAAACAGTTTTCAATTTTTGATTTCATTTTAAAATGATTACAGAAAAGATAACTTGTTTTTCAATTTTTCAAAAAATCTAATTATAAGATAATAAGTGAGAGCATGAATTTTTTGGCTTGGATTTGGACTTGTGTTAATTTGAAAGAAACTCAACACAATTTTATACTATATTTAGTTTAAATTCACAAAAACCCAAATTCAAGATTATAATCCCATCCTCCCAAACGTTGGATAAGAAATAAAAAAAATTTTAAAAACAATAAAAAGATGTTTATCCAACTTTCTATATAAATTGGGAATAGGAAAATAAGGTTGCAATTTTTTAATTATTTAAAAAGTTAGAAATGAAAAATAGAACTATTTGCACAAGCAAATAGTGCCAAAACTTTTTACTGTTATCCATTTACTTTATATGGATAACACAGATTTGAAAAATTAGTCAATTTTTTTTTTTTTTTTGTAAATCTTTTAAAATTAAAATTTAAAAAATTACTTTTTCCATAAGTGATCTTTGATCTGATTTGAAAAAATTGCAAAAGCTACTCAGGCTTTGTGCTTCCTTGTAACCCCCAAAAAAAGTGTGTAATGCAACAAAATAATATTTTTAGCATAAAATAAAAACAAATGGTATTAATAAGGTCATACATTTCCTTGCTTGACATTATTCACTTCAAGAGGGTGTAATCTAAGCAACTATGAGAGAGGGAGAGAGAGAAACAGTACGTACATCTTTCATCTGGCAGATCTTGGGACCATAATGCGATATTATCCCTTAGAAGCTCCATGATTTGATTGCTGTCTTTGCAAAATTCTTCACTGAGGGTATCATGTTCTGAAAGTGCATAATTAAATGCTTGTCTAGCCATAGAGCATGCCCTGTACAAGGTAAAAACAGTCACATAACACAAACTCAGGCAGCATAATACAATGAAAATAAAACTATAGCTCTATGCTATATGTAAGCAATTTGAATGGGATTCAGGATTAATTAACAGAAACAGTGCCCCTTGTTTCACCTATCAATCTATTGGCTTTACATTTTTTTGCCCTCTATGGATGTTAAGACAAAAGAATAGCAGACATGAAAATATTCACAAGCGCATACAATATAACCAAGCACCCAAAAAAGCCTAGATTTTTAGATATTGGCAGGTCCAACTAAACAAATCATAGTTGTTGTTCTAAGCCTAATAAAGCCAGAATCTTGTAACACTGTGTGTGGGTGTTTACTATTAGACTATGTGCTCCTAGTGATAAATCAGTTACACAGCATAGGCCAAGCAAAGCACAGCATACCATGTGATACTGCAGAGGCTACAATTTGTTATTCTCTACTATTATTTGTAACAATAAAATATTCTTTGATTCCTCATGTAGAGTCTATATATAGACAGTATTGATAAATGAAACATACTGAATATATTGCAGCAAATTCATTCTGTTTAACACCAGCAAATTCTTCCATTCTGCTGACATGGTATCAGAGCAGAAAGACTAGCTCGTCCTCGATCCATGGAGTCATCTTCTCCATCCCATCCCTTGGTGCCTTCCATTGCTTCTTCATTCTCTCATATTGTTACCACCAAACTCACCACCGAAAACTATCTCCTCTGGAAAGTTCAACTCACAGCTTACCTGAGGGGTCAAGACCTCTTCTCCTATGTTAATGGCTCGCTTGCTTCCCCACCTGAATTTCTCACTATGCACACAGATCCTATACCCAAACCCAACCCTGCTTTCTCATCCTGGAGACTTACTGATCAATTGGTCCTATGTGTACTGTTCTCCTCTCTCTCAGAATCCATTTTAGCTCATGAGCTCTCATCTTCCACATCCCGAGAACTATGGTCTTCCCTCTCCTCCATGTTCTCCTCTCACTCACAGGCAAAGGAGTTTCAGATTAGGTTTCAACTCACCAATCTCTCTCGCAGCGAACAAACCATCTCTGAATATTTTGGGAAAGTTCGACTTCTAGCCGACTCTCTTGCTGCAACTGGAAATGCTCTCTCTGATAAAGAGCTTGTTTCCTATCTCTTAAATGGCCTAGGACCCTCTTATGAACCCTTAATAACCTCCATTACAACCAGAGCCGATCCTTTGACCACCATAAATTGTATCAACTTCTTCTCATTCAAGAGAACAGACTCTCTCATATTACCAAAATCACAACTCCTCTTCACTTCTCTGCAAATTTCAGCTCTGCTACTGGTACACAAGGTCGTCCTTTTCAACAAGATGGGAGGCAGGGCCATGGACATGGGAGAAATTCCTACAACAATCGTGGTGATCGTAATGGTTCTCACAACCCATCCCAGCAGAACACATCGCCACGACGAACATGCCAAGTTTGCAACAAAATCGAGCATGTGGCATTCCAATGCCGAAACACGTTCAATCATTCTTATCAATATGATTCTCCTAGACATTTCCCTACAAATTTCACTGCTCCTAGCTCATCTTCAGACAATGTGTGGTACCCTGACTCTGCTACTACTAATCATATCACAAATGAACTGTCAAAGTTGAATATCTCATCAGAACAATACAGTGGTGATGACACTATCAGGGTTGGCGATGTCTCGGGACTCCCCATCCAAAATTTTGATGATTCTTCTCTTCCTACTTCTTCCATTTCTTTTCTCCTTAAAAAGCTTCTTCATGTTCCATCGATTACCGAAAATATTATTTCTATTCTTCATTTTTGCATTGACAATACTGTTTCTTTAAATTCCACTCATCACATTTCTCTGTCAAGGATTTGCAGACGAAGCAAACGCTGCTCACCGGGCCAACTCGTGATGGGTTATACGTGTTTCCTACCACCACTTCATCTTCTCCTTCCACCCATGTTAGTCAGAAAAACTCTCTTCCACAGTGGCATCGCAGATTGGGTCATCCTTCCCTTGCTCTCATCCATCGTGTTCTGCACAACAACTGTTTGACGTATTGCTCCTCCAAAGCCTCTTTCAAATGCCTGGTTTGCCCACTTGCGAAAGCACATCAGCTTCCCTTTCCTTCAAGTCGGGTCGTGTATCATATGCCCTTAGAGTTAGTTTGTTCGGACCTCTGGGGCCCATCTTCTTATGTATCCCGTTTGGGTTATAAATACTATGTTTCTTTTGTGGACCAACCACTATACCAGATTCACTTGGTTGTTCCCCATTACACTAAAATATGATGTTATTCACATATTTTCCAAATTTTTACCCTTTGTTGAAAGAATGTTTAACACTAAATTAATAACCTAACAAACTGATAGGGGTGGTGAATTTAAACCCATCACCGCCATGTGTCAAAAACTTGCAATTTAACGTCGCCTTTCATGTCCTCACACTTATCAACAAAATGGGCTTGTTGAGAGAAAGCACCACCATATTGTTGAAATCGGGTTTGCCATCTTGGCCCAAGCATCTCTTCCCTTTTCATATTGGGCTGATGCCTTTGAAACTATAGTTTATTTAATAAATCATCTCCCCTCTCCAACATTAAATCATAAATCTTTTTATTCAATGATTTATAATCATGAACAGGACTACAATTTTTTGAAGGTGTTTGGTTGCCTTTGTTGGGCTTTGTGGAGCCTAATTGTGTTTGATCCATGGAGCGAAAGCTTGGGCCAATAGGCTCAAGCCTGGCTGAGCCAGAAATACTGAGAGTCTCGCCCAAGTGCTCAAAGTGCTCGACTAGGAAGACCCTTAAGGGCGACCAAGTAGAGATCCTGAACTTTCCTAAAGATCGAGATCCTATAAGTCTCGACCATCATCTCAACTAACAAGACTTAATGGTGCGACTAGGTCGAGGATGCTGAAGTTTAAGTTCTTGATTTCCCGCGAAGCGCGACTAGGGAAAATCAGGGGTGCAACTAGGTTGACGGAGACGATCTTCTGTGCGAGATTTCGGAAAAACTTTCCTATTTTGAAAGTTCTGACCTTGTAAACCCTAAGATATATAAATCAAAGTTCGACTATGTGATTAGTGTGGTGCAGAAGTGCGTGAGTCCTTGTGTGCACGATCAAAAATCTATTTGCTTTGGTGGTTAGGGTTTGTGCACGTAGTTTTCTCTTTGTTGAGAATGAGAGAAACTGTACTGCCGCACTTGTATTCTTCCCAAATAATAGTGAAATCCCTGCAACTCAGTGGACGTAGGCAAAATTGCCGAACCACGTAAATATTGTCTTGTGCGTGTGATTATTTCTCTTTGGTGTGTGTGTTTCTCTTTACTTTGTTTCTCACAGGATTTGGGTATTTTGGTGTTAATTTCCCCTACAATTAGTATCAGAGCCTAGGGTTAGGTTTGAGTGGGAGCAATGGCAGAGGAAGCAGGAAAAATGCCTGGAATAGAAAAGTTTGATGGCACGAACTTTGGATTCTAGAGGATGCAAATAGAGGATTATCTCTATGGGAAGAAGTTGCATCTGCCGCTTCTAGGAGAAAAATCTGCAACTATGAAGGAGGAGGAATGGACTCTCCTTGACAAATAGGCACTGGGAGTTATCATATTAACTTTGTCTAGGTCTGTTGCACACAATGTTGTAAAAGGAGAAGACCACAGCAGATCTAATGAACGCTTTGTCTAGTATGTATGAAAAGTCGTCAGTAAACAACAAGGTACTTCTGATGAAGAAACTGTTCAATTTGAAAATGGCAAAGAATGCATCAGTAGCACAACATCTAAACGAGTTTAACACCATCAAAAATCAATCATATCTGTAGAAATTGATTTTGATGATGAGATCCGTGCACTGATCATTTTGGCTTCGTTGCCAAACAGTTGGGAGGCAATGAGAATTGTTGTATGCAACTCCACAGGAAAAGAAAAACTGAAGTATAATAACATACGAGATTTAGTTCTGGCTGAGGAGATTCGCAAAAAACATGCAGGTGAAACCTCAAGATCTGGTTCTTCTCTAAACCTTGAGACAAGAGGCAGAGGTAATGACAGAAATTCAAATCGGGGCAGATTAAAATCCCGAAATTCTAATAGAAACAGAAGTAAATCTAGATATGGTAAAAAAAGGACAATGCTCGAACTATGGGAAAATGGGTCACTTTAAGAGGCAATGCAAAATCCTTAAGAAGAAGAATGAAGATGATTCTACTAATGCCGTAACAGAAGAGGTATAGGATCCTTTATTCTTGCAATAGGCAGTCCACTTGATGATTGGGTTTTGGACTCAGGAGCTTCGTTTCATACCACTTCACACCAAGAAATCATATAGAACTATGTTGCAGGTGATTTTGGTAACGTGTATTTGGCTGATGGCACAACCTTGGATGTTGTGGGTATGGGAAACGTCCGGATGTTGTTGTCTCTATTTGGCTACTGGAGAAGGTTCGACATAATCTTGACCTAAGGAGGAATCTGATTTCAGTTGAACAACTTGATGATGAAAGGCA
This sequence comes from Malania oleifera, assembly GCF_029873635.1. Classification (NCBI taxonomy): domain Eukaryota; kingdom Viridiplantae; phylum Streptophyta; class Magnoliopsida; order Santalales; family Ximeniaceae; genus Malania; species Malania oleifera. The sequence continues at coordinate 44,313,427 of NC_080424.1, read as the reverse complement.
TGCAATGTTGTTTGCCGATGGTACTCGAAAGGTTATAAAGGGAGCCTAAGTATTGGCTTGTGGAAAGAAAACTGGTACTCTATATATGACCTCAAGTCCAAGAGACACACTTGTAGTCGCTAAAGCTAGTACTGATACAAGCTTATGGCACCACAGACTTGGTCACATGATTGAGAAAGGGATGAAGAAGCTGCTATCAAAAGGGAAACTACAAGAATTGAAGTCCGTTGATTTTGGCTTGTGTGAAAGCTGCATCTTAGGAAAGAAGAAAAGGGTGAGTTTTTTGAAAACTGGAAGGACACCAAAGGCTGAAAAATTGAAGTTAGTGCATACTGATTTGTGGGGGCCTTCTCCAGTTGCATCCCTTGGAGGATCAAGGTATTACATCACTTTCATTGATGACTCAACCAGAAAGGTATGGGTTTATTTTCTGAAAAATAAATATGATGTATTTGAGAGCTTTAAGAAGTGGAAGGTTATGGTTAAAACAGAGACAGGTTTGAAAGTAAAATGTTTGAAGTCAGATAATGGAGGAGAGTACATAGATGGAGGGTTCAGAGAGTATTGTGCTGCACATGGAATCAAAATGGAGAAGACCATTCCTGGGACACAATAGCAACATTGGTGTGGTTGAGTGCATGAACAGAACTCTCAATGAGCGTGCTAGGAGTATGAGGTTGCATGCTGGACTACCAAAAACTTTCTAGGCTGATGCTGTTAGTACTGCAGCTTACCTGATAAATCGAAGACCTTCAGTTCCTATGAAGTTCAAATTTCCTAAAGAGGTTTGGAGCGCTAAAGAGGTAAAGTTTTCTCATTTAAAAGTTTTTGGTTGTGTTTCCTATGTTCATATTGATTCCAATACTTGTAGTAAACTTGATGCAAAGTCTAAAATATGTTTTTTCATTGGCTATGGTGATGAAAAATTTGGCTATCGGTTTTGGGATCAACAAACAGGAAAATCATTAGAAGTAGAAATGTGATTTTTAACGAATAGGTTATGTACAAGGACAAGTCAATTATAGTGTCATATGTCACAGAGATAGATAAGAAGAAATCTGAGTTTGTTAATTTAGATAAGTTGACTGAAAGTACATCCGGGTATTTGGAGTTACAAAGGCGTGGCTGGGGCACATATTGTATTTTCCAGTTTGTGCTTTTTAGCAGCTATCTGGCATTGGGTGTATTGGGATCTAGAAATATTTTGCGATGAACGTACAGGAAAACCCTCTTTGGATTTGCCCAAGATCTTTGGAATTCATTTATTTCTCTTAGGGGTGGCTTGCTTTGGTTTTGGTGCATTTCATGTAATAGGTTTGTATGGTCCTGGAATATGGGTTTCCGATCCTTATGGACTAACTGGAAAGGTTCAATCTGTAAATCCAGCGTGGGGTGTGGAGGGTTTTGATCCTTTTGTTCCAGGGGGAATAACCTCTCATCATATTGCAGCAGGAACATTAGGCATATTAGTAGGCCTATTCCATCTTAGTGTCCGTCCGCCCCAACGTTTATACAAAGGATTACGTATGGGAAATATTGAAACCGTCCTTTCCAGTAGTATTGTTGCTGTCTTTTTTGCAGCTTTTGTTGTTGCTGGAACTATGTGGTATGGTTCAGCAACTACTCCGATTGAATTATTTGGTCCAACTCGTTATCAATGGGATTAGGGATACTTCCAGCAAGAAATATATCGAAGAGTTGGTGTTGGGCTAACCGAAAATCAAAGTTTATCAGAAGCTTGGTCTAAAATTCCTGAAAAATTAGCTTTTTATGATTACATTGGCAATAATCCGGCAAAAGGAGGATTATTCAGAGCAGGCTCAATGGACAACGGGGACGGAATAGCTGTTGGATGGTTAGGACACCCTATCTTTAGAGATAATGAGAGGCGCGAACTTTTTGTACGCCGTATGCCTACTTTTTTTGAAACATTTCCAGTCGTTTTGGTAGATGGAGACGGAATTGTTAGAGCCGATGTTCCTTTTAGAAGGGCAGAATCGAAACATAGTGTCAAACAAGTAGGTGAAACTGTTGAGTTCTATGGTGGCGAACTCAATGGAGTCAGTTATAGTGATCCTGCTACTGTGAAAAAATATGCTAGACGTGCTCAATTGGGTGAAATTTTTGAATTAGGTCGTGCTACTTTGAAATCCGATGGGGTTTTTCGTAGCAGTCCAAGGGGCTGGTTTACGTTTGGACATGCTTCGTTTGCTCTGCTCTTTTTCTTCGGACATATTTGGCATGGTGCTAGAACCTTGTTTAGAGATGTTTTTGCTAGTATTGACCCGGATTTGGATGCTCAAGTGGAATTTGGCACATTCCAAAAACTTGGGAATCCAACTACAAGGAAACAAGTAGTCTGAGACAACATTACTCTGGTATCTTTTGTTTCTATTTTCTTTGAGCGATTTGACATAGGGTACCAGTACCAGGGAAATCTTGATTTGAATCATCGCCCTTTCTTTGACTCTTGTTCTTTCTTCATCCGAAAATGCTCCCAAATAAATTAACAGGTATGGAAGCTATAATTGAAAACTACGATCGAATCTATGGAAGCATTGGTTTATACATTTCTTTTAGTCTCGACTCTCGGAATACTTTTTTTCGCTATCTTTTTTCGAGAACCGCCTAAAGTTCCAACTAAAAAGATGAAATGATTTTTCATAATCTCAATCTCAATTGAAGTAATGAGCCTCCCAATATTGGGAGGCTCATTACTTCAACAACTAGTCCCCGTGTTCTTCGAATGGATCTCTTAGTTGTTGAGAGGGCTGCCCAAAAGCGGTATATAAGGCATACCCAGTAAAACTTACAAGTAACCCAGATATAAAGATGGCGACTAGGGTTTCTGTTTCCATTATTATAAAATTTTAAGACTCCAATAGATCTATGATAAGATCGTTTATTTACAACGGAATGGTATACAAAGTCAACAGATCTCAATGAATACAATAGGATTTATGGTTACACAAACCGTTGAGGGTAGTTCTAAATTTGGTCCAAGACGAACTAGTATAGGGGATTTATTAAAACCATTGAATTCAGAATATGGTAAAGTAGCTCCTGGATAGGGAACTACTCCTTTGATGGGTGTCGCAATGACTTTATTTGCAATATTCCTAGCTATTATTTTGGAAATTTATAATTATTCTGTTTTATTGGATGGAATTTCAATGAATTAGATCCACAAGAATCGCAAAGTCCTAGCTTTTCAATATAAAGTGAATCATTTAGGTCTCGTATTTCTAGTCCATTCGATCTATTTTGGTAGTTCGACCACGGAATTTTTGTGTTTCTGTATTTCTGGAATATGAGTGTGTGACTTGTTTGTTAGAATTGATTCTATTGATAATACACAGAATGGATCTATCATCTTGATAGAGATGGTTCTACTTCGTCGGATATTCATTCTAGTATCTGGAACACGGAGTATATGATATAGATCAAGAAATAGTTGAACTATGATTCATACTTAATATTCAGACCCTGCGCCCAAACTCCAAAAAAAATTTTAAGAGGTAGAAATTGTAAGTCGAAAGATTTTTATTTTTTCAAACTCCTGTTTATGCTTATTTTGACCCAAAGACCATTTTTATTTTTAGTCATTTTATCTATTCATTGAATAAGTTAAGCGATGATCCAAGGGTCTTTACTCAGGGAATCTTTGGTTGGGTTTAGCTTGGAGGTTTTCTTGAATCATCGTGGTTCTAGTATGAATCTGAGGTTTCAATCGACTAATAGGATCTTAAAAAGAGAAATTCCTATCAATAATAAAAAAAACAATAGTAAAGCCGCGTTATATACAAAAAAAAAAAAAACAAATCAAAGAAAAAAAATAGGGAAAGAGAAGATTCAAGAGGCCTGTAATGATCAACATAAAGTCGAATAAGCCGACTTGATATTTTGGCATTATCCTTACCAAGAAGAGCTTTCGGATTTTTATTCCTTCCTTTCTTTAGAGAAAAGATTAAATCAGAGGATTAAGAAGTTTCAAACTTTCTATTACATGTTTGTTTCAACCAGTATTGGGGTGTTTCGGCTTGAGCTGTACGAGATGAAATTCTTAAATATGGTTCTCAGGGGGGGAGGGGGGAGTTTAGCAAAGGGGTGAAGAGGACAAGGAGAATGTAGAGTCACAGGTAGATTAGAGTACACCTGTAGCTGAAGTCCGTAGATCTTCCTAGACCATTAGACCTCCACAACGTTATTCACCCGCTCTAAATTATCTCCTGTTGACTGATAGTAGTGAGTCAGAGTGTTACGATGACGCCTTGCAGGATGAAAATTCAAGCAAATGGGAATTAGCCATGAAGGATGTGATGGATTCCTTGTTGAGGAACCAAACATGGGAACTGACTAATTTGCTAGTAGGAAAGAAGGCTTTGCACAACAAGTGGGTATACAAAATAAAGAATGAGCATGATGGTAGCAAGCGCTACAAAGCCAGATCAGTTGTCAAAGGATTCCAGTAGAAGGAGGGCATTGAAATATTTTCTCCATTTGTGAAGATGTCAACAATTAGACAGGTACTGAGAATGGTAGCTACAAAAAACCTACATCTTGAGCAGTTAGATGTGAAAATGGCATTCCTTCATGGTGACTTGGAGGAAGACATTTACATGATTTAACCAGAAGGGTTCATTGTTCAGGGACAAGAGAATCTAGTTTGTAAACTGAGAAAGAGCTTGTATGGACTAAAACAAGCTCCAAGACAGTGGTACAAGTAATTTGATAGTTTTATGCACATAATTGGGTTCAAGAAATGTGAAGCTGATCACTGTTGCTATGTTAAGTTTTTTGGCAATTCTTACATCATTTTACTGTTGTATGTAGATGATATGCTCATTGCAGGGTCTAGCATTGAGGAGATTAATAATCTGAAGAAGCAATTGTCAAAACAGTTTGCAATGAAGGATTTGGGAGCTGCAAAGTAAATCTTTGGTATGAGAATCATTAGAGACAAGGCTAATGGTACATTGCAGCTTTCACAATCAGAGTATGTGAAGAAAGTTCTCAGCAGGTTCAACATGAATGAAGCTAAATCAGTGAGCACACCCTTGGGTAGTCATTTCAAGCTAAGAAAAGAACAGTCACCGAAGACAGAAGAAGAAAGGGACCATATGAACAAGGTGCCCTATGCCTCAGCTATTGGCCGCTTGATGTATGCTATGGTGTGTACAGAGCCAGACATTGCACATGCAGTGAGAGTTGTGAGCAGACTCATGAGTAGGCCGGGAAAGCAGTATTGGGAGGCAGTCAAGTGGATTCTGAGATATCTGAGGGGTTCATCAGATACATGTCTTTGCTTCACAAGTGCAAGCTTGAAACTGCAAGGTTATGTAGATGCTGATTTTGTTGGTGATATTGATAGTAGAAAGATTACTACTGGATTTGTACTTACTCTAAGTGGTACAACCATATCTTGGGCTTCAAATCTACAAAAGATTGTTACTTTGTATACTAAAGAAGCTGAGTATGTTGCAACAACTAAAGCTGGAAAAGAGATGATTTGGCTACATGGTTTCTTAGATGATTTAGGTACGAAGCAAGAGATGGGCATTCTACACAGTGACAGTCAAAGTGCAATCTTTCTTACTAATAATTTGGCTTTTCATTCAAAGTTGAAGCATATACATACAAAATACCACTTTATTCGGTACCTTATTGAAGATAAGCTAGTAATACTTGAGAAGATTTGTGGATCTAAGAACCCGACAGACATGTTGACTAAGGGTGTCACTATTGAGAAGCTAAAACTGTGTGCAGCTTCAATTGGCCTTCTAACTTGAGGACAGGAGGATGAGTTGCAGGGATGAGGGGTCGTTCTTTTGGAGGATTGCAATTGATGTTGGTGATTGAATTAGTCTCCAAGTGGGAGATTTGTTGGGCTTTGTGGAGCCTAGTTGTGTTTGATCCATCGGCCCTAAGCCTGGCTGAGCCAAAAATTCTGAGAGTCTCGCCCAAGTGCTCGACAAGGAAGACCCTGAAGGGAGACCAAGTCGAGATCCTGAACTTTCCTGAAGATCGAGATCCTGCAAGTCTCGACCATCATCTCGACCAGCAAGATTTAATGGTATGACTAGGTCGAGGATGCTAAAGTTTAAGTTCCTGATTTCCCACGAAGCTCGACTTGGGCACAACCAGGGGAAATCAAGGGTGCAACTAGGTCGATGACGATGATCTTCTGTGTGAGATTTTGGCAGAACTTTCCAATTTTGAAAGTTCTGACATTGTAAACCCTAAGATATATAAATCAAAGTTCAACTATGCGATTAGTGTGGTGTAGAAGTGCATGAGTCCTTGTGTGCACGATCAAAAAGTTGTTTTCTTTGGTGATTAGGGTTTGTGCACGTAGTTTTCTCTTTGTTGAGAGTGAGAGAGACTGTACTGCAACACTTGTATTCTTCCTTGATAATAGTGAAATCTTTGCAACTCCGTGAACGTAGGCAAAATTGCCGAACCACGTAAATATTTTCTTGTGCGTGTGATTATTTCTCTTTGGCGTGTGTGTTTCTCTTTACTTTGTTTCTCACAGGATTTGGGAATTTCGGTGTTAATTTCCCCTACAGCCTTTGTTGGCCCAACCTTTGACCATACCTCTCAAACAAATTTAATTTTCGGGTCCACTCCTTGCTTATTCCTCGGCTATAGTGCTTCCCACAAGGGATACAAATGTTTAGATCTCTCAAACAATAGACTATACATATCACGTGATGTCACTTTTGATGAAAACTCATTTCCTGTTGCATAGTCTCTGCTCAATACACCTTCTCCATCACGGCCTACAAACTCTTCTCAGTCCACTCCTTCCACTTAGGCCTCCTTAGCCATTCTATCACCTTCAATACTCAGCCCAACTCCGCACTTACCTCCTGCTAGCTCACCTCACTCACAGTCACCTTCCGTTCTCGACCCAAGCCCAAGTCCACTACCACAAATATCTTCTCCTGCACCCTCTTCTACCTCCCAATCTCACCAAACATCAAACACCTCCCCTTCTTCCAACTCCATCCCCATAAATGATCCTCCAATCCTTGTCCCTCCTCAGTCACCCATAATAACTCGTGCCCAAAAAAATTCCTCCTGCCCTAGAGTGTTCTCTAATGGTACTATGCCCTAACCCAGCTCACCGGTGTCTCACCACCACTGTTCCTATTTTCGATGAGCCTTCAAGCTACACAATGGCTTCAAAATTTTCGGATTGGTGTGGCAATGGCCCCAGAAATTGCTGCTTTGACTCACAACCATACTTGGACCCTTGTGCCACTTGTTCCCTCTTCAAACACTATTGGGTGTCGCTAGCTATATCGCACCAAGACCAATGCAAATGGTTCATTTGAGAGATGAAAGGCCGATTAGTGGCCAAAGGATTTCATCAACGGCCTGGACATGATTACCACGAGATATTTAGTCCCGTGGTTAAACCTTCGACAATTCGTCTCATCATGTCCATTGGTGTGTCTCGGCGCTGGGCATTGTGCCAGTTAGATATTGAGAATGATTTTTTGCATGGTACTCTTACAGATGACGTCTTTATGCAGCAGCCTTAGGGCTTTGTGGACCCAGCTCATCCAACATTTTTGTGCAAGCTCAACAAGGCAATTTATGGGTTGAAGCAAGCTCCATGGGTTTGGTTCGATCAACTCAGTTCCTGGCTACTTTAGTATGGATTTCTCGCCTCCAAAGCTAATCCTTCACTTTTTATTTTCAATAATGGTGCTGTTAGAATTTTCTTGCTTGTCTATGTCGATGACATAGTGATAACTGTGTCTAACTCCTCTGTTATTGATACTTTGATTGCTGCCATGCGTATTGCCTTCCCTATTCAGGATATTGGGAATTTGTCTTTCTTTTTGGGTCTTGACATTGATCATACCACGGATGGTTTGTTGATCTCCCAAAGAAAATATATTAAAAATTTACTCACTCGCAGCAACATGCTTCAATCCAAACCTATGTCCGCACCAATGGCTGCATCCCTCAAGCTTTCTAAATTTGATTCACCTGATTTTGATGATTCCTGTTGTCTACATAAGCTTAGTTGGAGGTCTTCAATACGTCAATTTCACCTGCACAGATATATCATTTGCCATGAATAAACTTTGTCAATTTATGCACTCACCCAAACTTACTCATTGGAGTGCACTGAAAAGGGTCTTGAGATACCTCAAGGGTACAATCAACCATGGTTTATTTTTTGCTTCTCATTCAAGTTTTGTTCTTCAAGCTTATTCCGCTGCGGATTGGGGTGGTTGTCCGGATGATCGACGATCAACCGGTGGCTTTTGCATCTATCTCGACAACCATCTCATATCATGGAGCTCTAAGAAGCAGAAAACAGTAGCTAGATCATCTACAGAAGCTGAATACAAGTCCTTGGCATCTTCGGCAGCTGAATTGATATGGCTTCAAACTCTTCTCAAAGAACTTAGTCTGTTTTTACCTCAAGCACCAACACTTTTGTGCGACAACCTTGGTGCAACATACCTTTGTGCTAATCCTGTTTTTCATTCAAAAACCAAGCACATGGATATAGACTACCATTTTGTTCAGGATCGTGTCGCTGCCAACACACTCAGAATTTCCTTTTGTAGCTCCAAAGATCACTTGCGTATGTTCTTACCAAACCGTTAGTTGCAGAAAAATTTCATCATTTTAAAGCAAGTCTCAAAGTGGTTGACACCCCCTTGGACTTGAGGGGAAAAATTAGACTATGTGCTCCTAGTGATAAATCAGTTACACAGCATAGGCCAAGCACAGGACAGCATACCATGTGATAAGGCACAGCAGAGTGCAGAGGCTACAATTTGCTATTCTCTACTGTTATTTGTAACCATAAAATATTCTTTTATTGCTCATGTAAAGTCTATATATAGACAGCATAAATGAAGCATACTGAATATATTGCAGCAAATTCATTCTGTTTAACACCAGCAAATTCTTCCATTCTGCTGACATTTACATGTGTGAGTGTGTGCAGGCATGCACACGCACGTGAGAGAGAGAGAGAGAGAGAGAGAGATGCAGGTACCTTTTAGGGGAATTCAAAATCTCGTAGTAGAGAACAGAATGGTTCAGAGCCAGCCCAAGTCTAAATGGATGGGTAGGGACCAGATCTGAGTCTGCAATACTTGTGGCAGTCTGCAGGAGGAAAAAAGCTACTATTGTAATTTTAAGCATAAAAAATATTTAAAATCAATAAAATAAAGTTTCATAATGAGAACTTGAAGTAGCTTCGAAACAGGAATCATAAGCAAACAGACCTCATAAGCCTCAAGGGATTGATCTGCAGCATCCTTACGATCCTCACCAGTTTTAATCTCAGCTAGATACCGATAGTAGTCTCCTTTCCTAGCATGGAGGGGCAGGAATCAAATAAAAATACTAATTTTGCACCCCTGTGTGCGCACACACACAAAGGAACTACTGACTTAAATGCAAAAAAATAATAATAAAAATTATATAAGTGAAAGAATAAAACTTGCTCTTTTCCTGATAAAATTTTAAACAGAGATTGGCAAAAAAAAAAAAAAAAAATTATGTAACCAGTGAAAAAAAAAAATAATTGCAGCAAAAGCCCAAGTTACAAAATACCAAATGAGTACTGCATTGATGCAAAAGTCAATGTTTATTGTGTTTGTTTTTATTTAGCTTCATGATCCCAGTCAAAACAATCCACCCCATCTGCATGCAGATCTATTATTGGCAAGTGAGACTTTAAATGCATTATGATTGCCCCTCTTACAACAGATAATTCTCACTCCAAGAGTGCAACAATTCTTAGAATTAAGAAAATAATATTAGTAGAAGTTGAGTAAAATGATGCTCACAACTTATAGTAAAAGACTATCGATTCTGTCACTTGAGAATGAGGAAGGAGGTGCTCATCAATGACAGCCAACATGTCATTACATATGTTAGAAAGTTCAACTTCAACCACGCGCTTATAATCCTTTATCCCTTTCACATTCTTTCGACTTCCCTTAGCTTCCTCTTCCTTTTCGAAAGAAGACAGTGCTTGCCATGATGCCCTTCTTGCTCCAATGACATTTTTATATCCGATGCGGATCAAATTTCTTTCCTCAACCGTCAGCTCCACATTAAGTTCAGCAAGTTTCTTCATTGCTTCAATCACCTCTGCAACAAAAAAGGATCCCACCATTAACAGTTTTTAGCCTCATTTTTGCCGCGCATCATATCATATACATTTACATCAAGCAATCGTGTAGATTGAAATGGCCTTTTTCTCTTCCCTTTCTTCTTTACTCTGCCTCATTTTTTAGCATTCAAAATTTAAATTAAAGTTTTATTTCCTCAGTTCTACCGGTTTTTCCCATTCCCTTTGTGACATCCTTATCCTAACCCCTCCTTTGGTTTGCAAAATGAGACTTGAAATAGAATCAAAGTTTAGGAATGGAATCAAATTCTTGCGTTTAATTTACGGAGTCAAAGGTGGAATCGTATTCCGATTTGTGCGAATGGAGGAGTTGTGATTCTCGTCCAAACAGGTTGAGATTGATTTTCATTCCATTGAATCACACTCATTTTATAATAAAAAACATTCTAAAAATAACTAAATATACTAATAAAACTAATTATTATTTCTATTATAATAAAAATAATGACAACTAACAATAAGTGCAAGAACATAATATTTATTATTATAAAAAATGATAATAGAAAGGAAAAATATTAATAGTAAAAAAGACAAAATAATAATAATACTTATTTTAAGGATAATACATTATAAAAATAATAATAACAACTAATAATAATTACAATGACAATAATATTTATTACTATAAAAATAATAATAACAAAAAGAACAATAATAATAAAAAGTAAGAAAAAAAATAGTTATTATTTTAAGGATAAAAATTAGTATAAAAAACAAAAAATAATAATAACAACAATAAAAAATAATATTAAGACTAATAAAATTCACTATTGTAAAATAGAAATAAAAATACAAGAGTAAATAATAATAACAACTAATTACAATGGCAATAATAAAAAATTAAATAATTATGTATAAAGGGTTTTTATTAAAAAAAAAATGACTAATTTTTTATTCCATTATACAAGCCAATTGAAGAATACTAAGTGCTAGTAAGAAATTAAAATTGGATTCCCAGTCATTCCATTGCATTTCAAAAGTAATTCCATTCCTTTCTTGATTTATTTCCTTCTTCAACTTCATTATGCAGACCAAACAGGGCGAGTCCCTATCTTTTGATTTTTTTTAAAGGACATTTCTCTATTTTGGAAATTAGATTTATTACTTATTTTCTCTGTTACTAATTACATGAATCGTTGATGTTGTTCTTCCTGTTTATTTCTACATGTTTTCTGGATTTCCTTTGCAAGTAAACTATTACTCGACCCATAGCTGATCTATTTCTAAAGGGCAAACTCCTAAATTTATAAATTTCTTTCTCAATGACTCGGTAGTTCCTCTTCCGGAAATCATTCCCAGGAAAACAAAAAAACAAAAACAAAAAAAGCAAGATTTTTCTGTAATACAGTTTCTATGACCAATTGCATCCATCTGTCAAAGTCCAAACTACCAATGACGATTTTTATATTTCAAAAAACACCCATCAATGAGTTTTCAAACATTTAAAATATTTCTCAATGATCAAAAAAAAAAAAAAAAAGCAGAGTCTCTTGATGTTCTCTCTCAATGACTCTGTTCTCCCTTTTCTAAATATCATACCCAGAAAAAGGTGGGGGGGGGGGGGGGGTGGAGCAAGAAAATTCTGCCACACAGTTCCTATAATCAATGGCAACTATCTGCCAAATAACGAAATACAAATTACGTTTTAAATATTTTCAAAACGCCCATCACTGAGTCAGGAAACATTCAAAACATTCGTCAATGCTAATAAATAAATAAATAAGAAGAAAGAAAATTAAACTTCATACATCCTCACTGGCATTGCTACTCACCCATCCATCATGGAAAGAGAAACAACAATATCTTGAAGAAGAGATTAAGAAGTAAGAAGAAAGCATACCTTGGTATCTCTCAGCCTGCTCTGCAACCCTCGCCTGAAAAAGATGATCGTGTCTCTCCCTCTCCATCGCCTCACTGTGAAAAGAAAGAACTTGGGAGTTGCCGGGCATGGAGTGTACGAGGAAGCGGTGTGGGTATTAATTATTATCATTATTTATAGAGGTTGGATTAGGTTGAAAAGTGTTTCCCACAAAACCACAAGGGTGGAGTCCGCAGTCTGCGATGTTTTCGGGATTGTAGCAATAGAAGTAGGGAGGAGGCCCAATGGGACTCGAGAACTTCAAATTGTTCCCGTAGGATCAGGTTAAATTAAACCGAGGGATAATTGTGGAAAAATAGTTTTTCTTTTTCTAAAAAATTATTTAAAAATTAAAAATAATAAAAATAAATATTTATTCAGTTTAAAAAATATTTTTTAAAATTTCTTTTAAAATTATAAATAATTATAAAAAAAATATTTTCTTTGAAAATACATAAAAATCAAAATTTAATAAACTAAGAAAAGATGCTTTCCATTCGAAAAATATACACTTTCTATATTAACAAAATATACTTTCCATTTTTTTCTTTTCATTTTTTTCTCTCGCTCAAGTATAGATACACCTTATAATATTCAATAATCAATATTGAGGAAAATTCCTTCATTCATAATTTGACATGATGTTAGAGCAAACCTAAATTTTTCCTTTCTTTCTAGCCGCGCCACCCCCACTATTGCTGGTCTTTCTTGCCGTCGCCCTCTCTTTCTTGTTCGTCGCCCTCTCCGGTTTTCTCTTCTTGGCTGGTGTGTCTTCTGCAGCAGCTCCGGTGGTTTGTTCAGCAGCTCCGGCGGTCTCTCTCTCAGTCCCTCTCTGTTCCTAGTTCCGGCAGCATCTCTCGGGTCTCTCTGCTTCTCTCGTCATCGTCGACTCGTCCTTGTCACTCGTCACTGGCAAACTGCCTCTCTCAGGCTCTCATCCTGTTCATTGTCTCCGGCTGGCTCCTCCCCGACGCTCACAGTCATCCCAGGCTCTCTCTCGGCTCGTCGTTCTTTTATTATTTTATTTGGATATCTCTTGACGTCTCAGTGCTTCTCCGTTCGTCTTCTCCGGAAACTCTCCGCCTTCCAGTTCGTCCTCACGCCTCCCGTCTCTCTCTGTTTTTTTTTTCAGCGGTATCTTGTCTTCTCCGGCGTGTTATCGTCGTAGCTCTCGTATGCACGAAGTCCTCGGCCGCATCTCTGTTTTCCGACCGTCTCTCACAGGTCTCCAATTTCTCGTCTCCGGCACTTGCTGTTTTTCAATCTCTATTTTCCAGTCCCCTTTTCCCGCTTCTCTGGCTTATTTCGTTCCAGCGTCGCTCCCTGCTCTCTGTCGTGCTCAGTGCTTGCAGCATCTTTCGGCCAGTACATCTCCAGTTGGTCCTCCAGCGGCCTTCTTGATTTACCGGCAGTAGCTGTCTCGGCCTTTTCATCTTTTCCGGTGCCTCGCATGCAAGCAGTAGGTTCTTGATTTTTCGGCGGTTTCTGGCTATCTCTCGGCTTCTCCGGCCGCTTCTCTCACGTCGTTGTCGTCTCCAGTTCTGTTCTGACGTGCGACCGCCTCTCTTTCTCAGCTCTTCTTTCTAGTGTCTTTCAGAAGACGTCGTCTCCTGTTCAATTTTGTTCGGTGCTACCGTCTCTCAGACACGCTGAACCTATCGTCTCCGACTTCTAAGTTTCCAGCATCTCCGGTGTTCGTTGGTTCATCATCTCTCCATCTTTCGGTTGCTCTCAGTTCCCGACGTTGTCTTCGTCCTCCACAACTAACTACCCTGGCGGCTTTCTCCAACGATCCTGTATCAGTTCAATTCTCTAGCGTCATCATCTCCGACGTTATCTCAGCCTGGAGAAGTCTAGTCTTAGTTGACTCTCTCAGTCTAGCGAAGCAATATTTTATTTTTGGTCGCGCAAAGATCGGATTAATTTGACCGAATTCGGTGGTTTGATTCATCTGTCATTATGGAAGTTTCTGGTTTTTCAATGGCTGCAAATACTGTCACAGGTTCTTCAACCTCTTTTGAGATTATTATCTCTGGCCTTACCAGCGATCAATACCATCAACTGGATCTTTTATCGCCTTTGCACACCAACTCTACCAATTTTGTTGGTAATCTTGTCTCTTGTGATTCTGCTTCTTTTTCTAACATTGAATGGATTGTTGATTCAGGTGCCTCCGATCACATAACTTCCAATTTACCTTCTCTTGATAATATTCAGCTTCTCAATTAGTTATGCCTCATTAAGCTTCCAAATGGGGACATTGTTTCTGCAACCCATACTGGCACTATGCGGTTTTCTCTTACTTTCTCTATTTTTAATGTTCTTTATGTGCCTTCCTTTAAATTTAATTTATTATCCATTAGCAAACTTACTAAGGATCTCAATTGTGCTGCTATATTTTGTGTCTTTCAAGACCTATCAACGAGGAGGCTGATTGGAACGCGTAAAGTACGGGATGGACTACACCACTATAAACTTCCCTCCACCTCAGTTTTCTACTCTCAGCGTGTTTCTGACACTACTCTTTGGCATCAACGTCTTGGTCACCCTTCTATCTCATGTATTTCGAAAACCTTAACTATTTCTTCTCCTCATTTGCCTTGTGATGTTTGTATTAAAGCGAAGCACACTCGTTTACCTTTTCATTAAATACAAATAAGAGTATATTTTATTTTAATCGGATTTATTGTGATATATGGGATGGTTATCCTACAGCTTCACTTTCTGGTGTGAAAACTAAGGTGTAGTCCCAACAGGGGGGTGACTTAGGTATTAAAATTTCTTCCAAATCTTTTTATGAATTCTTAACCTCTTTTAAATTCTTTCAAATATTTATTGACTTCTTGTTGATTTAGCAATCACACAAAATGCAATGTTCTATTATTCAATCCACAACCACACAATCATTCAATCAATCACCCAAACCAATTAACCACAATATATTTAAACAAGATATAAGATTCAGCTTTCAGCTTTTGTTAACAGCCCTGTGTATATGAAATTTTATGCAAGCCCTATAGAGAATGAAATTGATTCTTCAATGCAAACCACAACTCAAATTCCCAACAACTCAGAATTTAAATAAACTCTTAGTTAATTTGTCTTTGGGAGTTAACCAATCAACGTACTCCCTTTTGAGGTTTTTGCAAAGTATTGATCAACCAACGTACTCCCTTTCCATTTCCGCAATCCCAAATCAAAATTAAACTTTGATTTATTTAATTTCCAATCCATGTAGTTTTTATGATTAAGAAATTAAAAACATCCATGTAGTTTATATGTTTGCTGAAAATAAAGAAAGTAAGGAAAAAAGAGTGACACTAGGTTTTTACGAGATTTGTCTTATCCCCAGCCTATGTCCTTGCCTTTGGCAAACCACCAAAGGATTCACTAAACCAATTCCTTTCCAAGCCGAACAAAATCGTTACATACTCCTTCAATAGGCTAAAACCCGCCTCTCTGAGTGATACCCCACACTTGGTCGCTCCTTCTATAGGCTAGAGTTGCGCCTCTCCAAGTGATACCCCACACTTGGCCAATGATCCAACAACCTGGAATCGTCAATGAAATGAAAAACAAGAGCTACGTACAATAATGTCTTCACACAAAGCAGATTAGTACAATTTCAAAACTATATACTTCAAAGTAAATCAATATGAAATTGAAATTGAAGCTTAAGGAAGTTTATCACCGATTAATTCTTTTAATGATTGAAAGATTCAAATTCGAAGCACAAGATCAGTGATTGAAAGTCAGCAACACTCAGTAGAATTCGTGCACAATATGGTAGCAAGAGAGCCTTTGAATGATAAGAGCAATTGAGAGAGATTGAGAGCTAAATTGTATGCTTGGGTGTTTAAAATCATTGATCTTGAGGCTATTTATAGACTTGATAAAATGAATTTACTTGATCCCCAAGTTTACTTGGAGTAGTGCCTAAGTTTTAATTAAGTTTGAGCCTAACGCAAATCTGATTTAAAAAATATTTCTGTTATAAAAATTCAAAATTTCCCACGTGGCAGTAGCCTATCGCCTTTTGGTCAGGCGCTTGTTACTAATATGCAGTTTAATTTCAAAGTCAACAGGGTGGCAGTCGCCTAGCAGACCTAGTCAGGCTTCTCAGTTTGCCTCGTCAGGCGTCTATCAGGGTTTAGGTAGTAGCCTGACGACCTTCTGTCTATGCATTTTAAAAACATTTAAATTGTTAGCCTACTGAGGATTTCAGTCAGGCTGCTGTCAAGTACAAGAATACTATTTTTAAGATATTTTTGTAAGAACTCTTTTTGCTTCTCAATTCATGGAATTTTAATTTGTTTTCTTAAAAAATATGTTTCCAGATTAAGTTTTAGGTCTCTAGTTCTCTTACACCTAATGAGCTTCAATGAATTTCATATTTGAGTATACTTGAAGTACTTACAAAGAGTGTCCAATAGACTCATTCAACTTTTCATTTCTTAAATTCCTTAAAGTCTTCTTATATGAAGTTGTTGCTTTGAGTCCTGAATCTCATCTCCCTTTGAGCTTTCATTCTTAATCACTTTGAGTTAGATGTAAGCTTTTGAAAACATTCCATGTGATCATTTTCTTCAAGTTTTATTAAATCATCCTTGAATCCATGCGTTAGGCTTCATATGATCATCCTCCTTTGAAATATAAGCTTTCATGAATCCTTTTGAACACTTGACCTTACTTTCTCATGGTTATGTCCTGAAATGTCATCACTTAACCAAATACATTAAGTTCTACTTGTTTGTTAGCATCAAAACAGGATGTTAAGTCTTGTAAGGCCAACAATCTTCCCCTGTTTGATAATGACAAATAAGAAGCAAAAATTTGAGTGAGCCTTAAAAAGACTCCCCCTTACAATAAGCATCATCTTAACAAACTTAGCAAGCTCAAGATCAATTTCAAAAACTCTTTTACTATCATGCTCATCACATTATTTAAGCTCAAATACTTTCCCCCCTTTTTGATACATATATCATGTTCAAATTTTTAATACCATGCTCAATTTTTGTTCAAAACTTCTTCCCCTTTTTACTTCAATCAAAAAGAGTAGGATATAAAATTTGATTAAGTTCAAATAAAATCATATTTTGAGCTTATGAATATCAAACATGCATATCAAGCAAATATACACACTCAATTTATTATTTTTCAATATGGCATGTATAGTGTGCTTCAATAGTCAAATAGTCATGATACCAATTTTAAAATTTCATTAATTCATGATACCAATTGAACTTTTGAACTTGTAACACCAATTAAAACATTAAAGAATAATACTAATTGGACATTTCATTAATTTATGATATCAATTGAAAAATTAGGGAGAAACAAAACATAGTACAAGCAATAAGTCATATGACTCCCCCTAAATTTAATACATTCAGATTTGATATCAATTATGTTTTTAAATTTATCATCCCATGTTTCAAACATTGAATCATATCATGTATGTGCTCTTGAATACTAATATCAAATACCAATATCATATCAATGTCATAACATGCTCATGGATATAATTATGTTTGTCATGCTCAAATACCAATTTATATATTCATGAATACCAATATGCTTTATAGATACCAATGCTAATGTCACATTATGCACTACTCATGGATACTAAATTATTTAGATGTACATTTTTCAATTTATCCATGTGAGCCATCATTAGCATGTATGGTCAAGAATTAATCAAATCATATCAAAATTCATGTTTCTAAATCATACTTAATAACTTTATGCTCAAATTTTCAAAATATAGTAAGTCATAAATCATCAATATTTTCACCAATTTCAAGTTATACACATGTAGCATATTGTATATAAGCATAAAGTATATCATTATCATGCACATTGTACTACACTTTTTCTTAGATTGTTCTTATGTTACTCAAGTATCTCTATTCTCAGATATATTTTTTTTTCAAAACTTAATACTTTCTAATTTAAGTCTTGTATGATTCATTCATTAATTGAGACCAACAATTTTCATTAGTTTAATAAGATAAGCATTAATAAGTTTGAAAAATTTTTATCCTTATTCTCTATTTCAATTTTGTTCAATATCCTTCTATGATTTTCCATAGATTTGCTACCAATTGAAATTGAAGGATTTAGTCATAGTATTTCATCTTAGTACCCATACGTTCTTGGGTTTGGATGGTTTAACAAGGGATGTTTCTTTTACTTTCCATACTTGTTTAGTTTTCACACCCTTTCTTTTTAATATACATTCAAACTTTATATGTCTCTTCTTCTTACATAAGTAGCATGTGGTGTGAGTGTAAGCATTTGAAGAAGTGCTAGTGTAATCTTTAGAGGCTTTTGTAAAGTATCCCATGTAGAGATTCTTCTTCTTTGTATTTTCAATTTCATTGAATCCTATGCCTTCTTTATTTAGAGACATTCTTTGTGAGCCAATCATTTTGACAAAATTTTCTTTTCCTTTTGTGAAATTGTAAATGATTTTGGCTTGATCCTCAATTTCTTTCTTAAGATCATAGATTTTTAAATTTTGTATACTTTTGCCCTTTTCTTGATTTTGAGACTTTTTGTGATTTTATTCTCTAATTCAAAGATATATTGATCTTTCTCATTTTCCATAGAGGATTGGGTTCTCAAGTCTTCTAATTCCTTCATCAACTTTTCATTCTTGCTTTCTAATTTCTTAATTTTCAAATCTTTTTCATTTTCAGCAAGATTTTTAGCTTCTAACTCTTTTATCACGACTTCATTCTTACTTTCTAATTTCTTGATTTTTGAATCTTTTTCACTTGCAGCAAGTTTAAGGGATTCTAACTCTTTCATAATTCCTTCATTCTTGTTTTTCAATGAAATATAATGTTTAGTTACTTTGACTAACATCTTATGCACTTTGAATAAATCATTTTGTAACTCTTCATAAAATGACATGCTCTCATCATTGGATTCATTAGATGAATCACTACAATAACCATTAACCGATTTGGATAAAGAGCTTTGTTCTTCATCATCGTCTCATGCCATAAAGTAAATATAAGTAACTTTTTGGTCACTTGATTCATTATCGGAACTACTTGTACTCATGTTGTCCCAAGTAGTGGTTTTCATTGCCTTTTTCTTTTTCTTTTTCTTTTTGAAATCCTTCTTAAGTTTTGGACAATCCGATTTTAGGTGTCCAACTTTCTTGCAGTTATAGCATATTGGTAGTTCGTTCTTTGTTTATTTCCTCTTAGTTTCTTCCTCATCTAAACTTGATCTTTGGATTTTTCTTTTGAATTTATTTTTCCTTCTAAGAATTCTTGCTAGCTTCTTAGATAAGAAGACTAGTTCATCCTCATTCATTTCATCTTCATCTTCACTATTAGAGTTTTCTTTTGAAGCTTTGAAAGCAATTGATTCTTGGGCTTTAGTTTTTTCCATTTCGTTCATTCATTTCCATTTCATATGTGAGGAGAGAACCTATTAATTCATCTAGGGAAGTATTTTTCAAATTTCTTCCTTCAGTTATTGCTGTGGCTTTTTGTTCCCATATGGGTGGCAACCCTCTAAGAATTTTTCTAATCATTTCATAAGTGGTGTAGATTTTTCCTAATGCATTGAGGGAGTTTATTATGTGGGTGAACCTAGTATACATACTAGTGATGAATTCATCCGGGTTCATCCTAAAAGCTTCATACTCATTAGTGAGCATATCGATTCGATTGTCCCTTACATCAATAGTACCTTCATAGGTTTATCCCAAATTTCTTTTGTTGATTTACATGGCATGACTCTATTGAATTCATTCATATCAAGGGCACAATACAATTCATTCATAGCTTGAATTTACTTGTAACATCCTATGGTCATGGTCGGTCCATTCTATTTCTTCTTTGGGTACTTCTTTATCATCTACAAGTTTAGTGGGGATAAGGTCACCATGTGTGACAACCTTCCATGCTTTCCAATCCATGGTTTGTAGATAGATTCTCATCCATTGTTTCCAAAATATATAGTTTAAACCACAAAAGATGAGAGCTCGAGTTGAGGATTGACCCTCTCCAAAGGGAGCTACGCCTAAGTGTGTCATCTAGATCTTTATATAACTACTTATTAGGATTTGTTATAACCCCTATTTGATACCAATTGAAAACTAAGGTGTAGTCCCAAGAGAGGGGTGAATTGAGTTATTAAAATTTCTTCCAAATCTTTTTATGAATTCTTAACCTCTTGTAAATTCTTTCAAAGATTTCTTGACTTCTTGTTGATTTAGAAATCACACAAAATTCAATATTCTTTTATTTAATCCACAACCACACAATCATTCAATCAATCAACCAAACCAATTAACCACAATATATTTAAACAAGATATAAGATTTAGCTTTCACCTTTTGTTGAAAACCCTGTGTATATGAAATTTTATGCAAGCCCTGTAGAGAATGAAATTAATTCTTCAAAGCAAACCACAACTCAAATTCCCAACAACTCAGAATTTAAATAAACTCTCAGTTAATTTGTCTTTGTGAGTTACCCAATCAATGTACTCCCTTTGAGGTTTTCATAAAGTATTGATCAACCAACGTACTCCCTTTTGGTTTCCGCAATCCCAAATCAAAATTAAACATTGGTTTATTTAATTTCCAATCCACGTAGTTTTTATGATTAAGGAATTAAAAACATCCACATAGTTTATATGTTTGCTGAAAATAAAGAGAGTAAGGAAAAGAGAGTGACACTGGATTTTTACGAGGTTCGGCTTATCCTCAGCCTACGTCCTCGCCTTTGGCAAACCACCAAAAGATTCACTAAATTAGTTCCTTTCCGGGCAGAACAAAACCATTATACACTCCTTCAATAGGCTAGAGCCCACCTCTCCAAGTGATACCCCACACTTGGTCACTCCTTCAATAGGCTAGAGTTGTACCTCTCCAAGTGATACCCCACACTTGGCCAATGATCCAACAACCTAGAATCGTCAATTAAACGAGAAACAAGAGTTGCATACAATAATGCTTTCACACAAAGCAGATTAGTACAATTTCAAAACTATATACTTCAAAGTAAATCAATATGAAATTGAAATTGAAGCTTAAAGAAGTTTATCACCAATTAGTTCTTTCAATGATTGAAAGATTCTGATTCGAAGCACAAGATCAGTGATTGAAAGTCAGCAACACTCGGTAGAATTTGTGCACAATACGGTAGCAAGAGAGCCTTTGAATGATGAGAGCAATTGAGAGAGATTGAGAACTGAATTGTATGCTTGGGTGTTTAAAATCATTGATTTTGAGGCTATTTATAAACTTGATAAAATGAATTTACTTGATCCCCAAGTTTACTTGGAGTAGTGCTCAAGTTTTAATTAAGTTTGAGCCCCAAGCAATCTGATTTAAAAAATATTTCTATTATAAAAATTCAAAATTTCCCACGTGGCAGTAGCCGGTCACCTTTTGGTCAGGCGTTTGTCACTAAATACACAGTTTAATTTCAAAGTCAGTAGGGTGGCAGTTGCCTAGCAGAACCCAGTCAGGCTTCTCAGTTTGCCTCGTCAAGCGTCTGTCAGGGTCTAGGCAGTAGCCGGATGACCTTCTGTCTGTGCATTTTAAAAACATTTAGATTGTTAGCCCACTGAGGATTTCAGTCAGGCTGCTGTCAAGTACAAGAATACTGTTTTTAAGATATTTTTGTAAGAACTCTCTTTGCTTCTCAATTCTTGGAATTTTAATTTGTTTACTTAAAAAATATGTTCCAAGATCAAGTTTTAGGTCTCTACGTCTCTTACACCTAATGAGCTTCAATGAATTTCATATTTGAGTATACTTAAAGTACTTACAAAGTGTGTCCCTATACTCATTCAACTTTTCATTTCTTGAATTCCTTGAAGTCTTCTTATGTGAAGTTGTTGCTTTGAGTCCTGAATCTCATCTCCCTTTGAGCTTTCATTCTTGATCACTTTGAGTTAGATGTAAGCTTTTGAAAACATTCCATGTGATCATTTTCTTCAAGCTTTATTAAATCATCCTTGAATCCATGCTTTAGGCTTCATGTGATCATCCTCATTTGAAATATAAGCTTTCATAAATCCTTTTGAACACTTGACCTTGCTTTCTCATGGTTGTGTCCTGAAATGTCATCACTTAATCAAATACATTAAGTTCCACTTGTTTGTTAGCATCAAAATAGGATGTTAAGCCTTGTAAGGCCAACATGGTGCACATTGTTTTTTAACAATCATGGATGACTACTCGCGTGCTACATGGGTCTCTCTTATGTGCATGAAATCTGATACTTTCTCTTGCCTTACGAATTTTTACGCCATGGTTAAAAATCAATTTAATTGCACTGTTAAGCACGTGCACATTGATAATGGTAAAGAATTTCTATTCACTCCACTTCAAACCTTTTTTCCATGATCATGACATTCTTCATGAGCACACATGTTTGGATACACCTCAAACAGAAATGGTATTGCTGAGCGTAAACATCGCCATCTTCTTAATGTGGCTCGGTGCTTACATTTTCAAGCTAATCTTCCCATTTTTTTTGGGGTGAATGCATTCTCATAACCACTTATTTAATTAACCGCACCCTTTCACTCAACCTCAATCATAAGTCCCCTTATGAACTTCTTTTTCAGAGTCCACCATCATATACACACTTGCGAGTGTTTGGGTGTTTGTGTTATGCCCAAACTGCTCGCCAACACCGCGATAAATTCTCTCCCATGCTCTTCGATGTGTTTTCTTAGGTTATCTTGCTCATCATAAGGCTTATCGTGTCTACAATCTTGAAAAAAAAAAAAAATTTCATCTCCCATGACATCACTTTTGAAGAGAATGTTTTGCCATATCATCTCATATCTCCAACTCCTACATCTCCTCCAGTCCTTCCCCTTCTCATTCCTGATATACATCCTTTCTACACTTTACCTACTCCATCAACCACACCTAACCCTAGCCCCTCATCTCTCCCTCCTTCTCACTTGGCCTCCTCACCGCCACCCTCACCCTCACCTTATTCCCCACCACCCCCTCCACCCACCTCTTCACGGCCCAAACGAGCTGTCACACATCCTTCTTACTTCGTTGATTATATTTGCCCTACTTTACCATAGTTCTCCACAGTTTCATAGGTTTCAAGATGTCCCTCAGGTACGATTTATTGTCTCTCCTCTTTTTTATCTTATCATCATTTCTCTAATCAACATTTGGCTTTTCTTTCTGTTATGTCCCAACATCTCGAACCTACCTCATATTCTCAAGTTGTGCTACACTCCCATTGGCGTGATGCCATGGCTTTTAAAATACAAGCTTTAGAAATCAATAATACATGGGTTCTTAAACACCTTCCACCTGGAAAAAAACCAATTGACTGTAAATGAGTGTTCAAAACAAAACTTCGGGCCAATGGATCCATAGAGCGACACAAAGCTCGCTTGGTGGCCAAGGGCTACACTCAGGTAGAAGATTTGGATTATCATGACACTTTTGCTCCTATTGCTAAACTCGTTACTGTTAGATGTGTTCTTGCAGTGGCTGCAGCTCGGAATTGACATCTTCTTCAATTGGACGTCAATAACGCTTTTCTCCATGGTGACCTCGATGAGGAGATTTATATGATCCCTCCACTGGGTTATTGCAAACAGAGGGAGACTCATGTTTGTTATCTTCAGAAATCCCTTGATGGCCTCAAGCAAGCCTCTCACAATTGGTTCTCTAAATTATCTTCTATTTTACTTGCTGAGAGCTTCACCTAATCTCAGGCTTATCATTCTCTTTTCACCCGCTCTCGGGGTTAGTCTTTTACTCTCATACTTGTTTATGTTGTTGACATTCTCATGACAGGCAATGATCTCTCCGATATTAGTACTTTCAAGGCCATGCTCGCTTAGAAATTCAAACTAAAGGATCTTGGCAAAT
This sequence comes from Malania oleifera, assembly GCF_029873635.1. Classification (NCBI taxonomy): domain Eukaryota; kingdom Viridiplantae; phylum Streptophyta; class Magnoliopsida; order Santalales; family Ximeniaceae; genus Malania; species Malania oleifera. Next base: position 44,289,505 of record NC_080424.1, on the reverse strand, counting down.
TGAAATATTTCCTTGGCCTCGAAGTTGCTCGCTCTCCCACTAGCATATTTCTTTTTCAACGAAAATATGCTCTTAACATCCTCACTGATAGCGGTCATCTTGGTGCTCATCCTGCCCACTTTCCAATGGAACAAAATCTAAAGCTCAATGATATTGATGGTGATCTTCTCCCTAATCCAAGCTTGTTTCGGTGACTCATTGGATGTTTGATATATCTCACCATCACTCGTCTCAACATTGTATTTCTAGTCAATATTCTTAATAAATTTTTGCACTAGCCCAGACAACCACATTATGATGTTGTTGTATGTGTTCTTCGATACATTAAGACATTTCTAGGACAAGACTTATTTTTTCCTACTGCCAACACTCTTCAAGTTTCAGCCTATTCTGATTTGGATTGGACTAGTTGTCCCCTCATTCGCCACTCCACCACTGGGTTTTTCATTCAGTTAGGCACTAGTCCAATTTTTTGGCGCACCAAGAAATAGCCTATAGTGTCTCGCTCCTCCACCGAAGCCAAATACTGGGCGCTTGCTTCCACTACTTGTGAACTTACATGGCTCAAAACTCTTTTACCTAATCTTGGAGTACTGCATTCCTAGTCTATGCTCTTATATTGTGACAATCAAGCGGCTCTCTTCACATTACCCAAAATCTTGTTTTCCACGAACGTACCAAACATATAGAAATCGATTGTCATATTGTTCATGAAAAGTTACGGGCTGGCCTCTTCTTCACTAAGCATATCCCTGCCCACAGTCAGCTTGCCGATATCTTCACCTAAGCTTTGGGTCGTGAACATTTCCAAGACTTGTCACGCAAGTTGGGCATTACGGATCTCCATGCTCCAACTTGAGGGGGAGTATTAGAGAAATATACACTTTCTATCCTAAAAAAATATACTTTCCAATTTTTTTTCTTTCTCTAATGTATATATACACCCTTGTAATATTCAATAATCAATATAGAGGAAAAATCCTTCATTCATAATTTAACATAACTTTTCTATATAGGTTTAGAAAATTGAAAAAGAAGATATTTATGTAATTTAATTTCACAAGTGAAGAGTGTTAAATTTTTTATTATTTTTATTTTTTCCCCAAATGTTGCAAAGTTGAAAAATAAATTCACTATTTTGCAATTTTTTGAAAAGTCAAAAATAAAAATTATTTTTTACAACTAAATAGCTCGTTACCTTTCTTAAACTTAATATCTCTAGAGTGTCCGGATGGGTACAAGGTGTATGTAGGTCCTAAATCTATAGGGTTGTGCGATTGGTGATTTGATCAACTTACAAAAAATAAGAAATTAAAATTTTCAATTTTGTGGGAGGAATGAACGAACTATTATTGTTGGAACCAAAAACAAATTGACTAATTCAATTTAATTCGAAAATCCTAAGAATTGATTTGAACTGAACATTATGATTTTCTCCAACTCTACAAACAAGTCACCAAATTGATCGAAACTATTGAAAATTTCTCCAACGTTAGAAAGATTCTTCTCAAGTTCCTACCCACTTAAAAAAATGATATTAGTTATGGTTAGCATAAATGGGTGTTAAAAAGTGTTGATCTTATAAGTCATTCCCGGTTTTGATAATGACAAATATTCTTTGTATTTGATGGCTTTCAAGTTTGTGTGCAAGATCATACTAACTGGACCATATTGATGGCACGCGGCACACAGTGGCTTGAAACAAAAGAAGACCCAAAAGATTCATTGTTGTAATTTTATAAGTTTAATATTGGGTTTGTAATAGTAATATAGGAACGATCTGTAATAATTAATGCATGACACGCATGTAGGAACTAAAGCTCAAGACCGTAGTTTGACCTTAGGGATCGGTCAACCGACGCTGAATTTTTTCGGCAAGCAAAATGACCTTAGATCGACCCCTAGGTCCTTACACAACACTTGGGATAGTCCCCAACATCACTTAAGTTATCAAGGGAATTAACTATAGCAAAATTGGACTTAATTGAAAATCTTGTAAGAGGTTGGGTGACCGAACTTGTGGCATTTAAAATGCCTCGGGCGACCGAACCATGGACAAGTCAATATGTTGACTTGTGTTCAGCAGACTGAACCAAATTGCACGTATCTTCCTCGATCTACCGAACATGTGTCAAGGTACTTTTCACCAACTCGGGCGCCCAAACCTTTGCGTTCAAAATGGCCTCGGGCGACTGAACTTGTCAATTCGATTAACCGAATATTAGACCAGGCACTCGAACCGTGGGCAATAGGAAAATCACCTTAGTTCAACCAACTGAACCTAGACTCAGGTACCCGAACGTTTAAAAATAGCTTTTTGAGCTGAGTCTATTTGGGCAACCGAACTAAGGTTCAGCCACCCGAAACCTCTCGGGTTGCTTATTTTTTACCAAGGTTAAATTTAATTAAATGGGATTAATTTTTATTATTGTTTATAAAACATTTCTAATAATGACCCCTATCTCCCCAACGGTTATAATTTGGCCTATATCTATATATAGGGCCTCATTTTTGTGGATTAGTGGGAGATTAAGAAAATCATTAGTAAAAAATCCTCTCAAACACAAAAAGCTTATTTTGCCTATTCCACTCCAAATACTCTCATATATCCATTTCCTTGATCATTCAAAGTATTTTGAGAGTTTATCTTGTGTTATTGCTTTATTGTAGGTTACTTAATACTCTCATTATTTTGCTTGATTGATTGTTATTGATTTTGGGGTGTTAAGCAAGAGTTATCCCATAGATTTAATTTGATAAATCTAGTGTTGGGAAAAACTCAGTAGCTTGAGGATCTTTGCATTGTCATTGCAAAGATTCCTATAGCAATAATCTTTTGTGTGCAAAAATTTTTACAAGCTATATACTTCAAACTACTCTTGTGCTTATTTCATTGAAGGAAAATATTTTGAGTTAGTTTGAATATTTGATCAGCATCTTTGTAACCCTAATCTAGTATTGAGATTTGTTATATCTAGTTTCAAAGAAATAGTTTGTTAGAACAATCATGTGCTTGATTGTTTATAGACATAACTTTGAGTGTTGATTGCACACATAGAGCACCGAGCTTATAGTTCATACATGTTTGGTGTGCATTGATCATACTGTGCGTAGTGGTACATTTCTGCTTGTGCAAGAAACATTTCCTTATATGCAAAATTTTATACACATTTGTTGTATTCCAGGCATGGGCTTGAAGAGGGAGACTAGCCCTATTGAATAGGCTAGGTGCACCATCCTAGTAAGGTGTACGTTGAGGTCAGCCCCACTAGTTGACCTGATTGTAATCGGTGCCACTCCACCCGTTAAGTGAGCATTAGTGGAATTCTCAGGCTTGTGAGCTAGAGGCGAGGACGTATGCACAATTGGCTGAACCTCGATAACATATCTGGTGTTGATTTTATTTTTCGCAATTTACTATTTGCACCTGTATGTTTATGTTTATCATTTAAATATTTGATTAGGATTGTGAATACATAAAAAGACCCTAGGTTTGTGAAATACTATCTGCTGGATTAGTTGAATTTAAGAGGAAATTTTTAATCTTCAATTCATCCCCCCTCTTGGGAATACACCAAAGCTAACAATTGGTATCAGAGTCTCATAGCATTGACTTAAATGTTTTTGCAAAAGATCGAGATGACTCATTTTGGTGTATCCCTATTCAGCGAGGGACAGTCACCTTCTAAGCCTCCTATATTTTGTGGTGTTGATTTCACCACTTGGAAAATAAGGATGAGCATATTTATAAAATCTATAAACTGGAGGGCCTGGCTAGTAACTACTAAAGGAAGATGTGCACAAATAAATGAAAATGATTTTAATATGATTAATTCTAATGTCATGGATTTATTGTACTGTGCTTTAGATTCTCATATTTTTCATGAAATTATGGCATGTAAAAATGCAAGGGATATCTGGGAGAAGCTTGAAAAGAAATATCGAGAGTCTTAGGAGAAGGAGATCACCACTTCGATAGTGTCGAGCTCAAATGATCTAGAAGTGGTAAATCATGAGGATAGTGCAATAACAGAACAAGAGGTATATAATTCTCACTCTATCTCTTTTGATGACTCTTGTTGCAAATACTGCTATATAACATGTACTGAATCTAATGATAAATCTATTGATGATGCATGTGATGATTCTGGTAAAAAAATTTGTGATATAACTTATGATGAATCATCTACTGTTTCTGTTGATACTACATGCATGGATTCATATGATAGTTACTGTAATAAATCTTTTGATGAATCATGCAATGAGCTAAATGATAAAAGCATGCCTTCGTATGAAAAGTTAGATAAAACTTTATTGAAAATGAATAAATTTCTAGTGAATTTATCTAAACAAATTTTTTTTTTGAAAAAAGAAAATAAAAGCATGGCAAAGCAATTAGGAGAAATAAAAGATTATTATGCCATCTTAGAAAAGAGAAAGATTTAGAAGATCTTAAAAATTATCTGCTTAGAAGAAGAAATGGGAGATGGTAAATCCTTAGGTCTTAAAAAGAAAAATCCTTTTCAAAAAGAGTTCAAAATCACTTAATAAATCTCATATGAATTTTTATGTCTCATCGAGCAAAAATAAGAATTGTAAGCATAATCTTTCATGTATTTACAAATCTTTCTTACACCTTAAAAGAAAAGGGATCATCAGGTTTAATTATTTAGCCAGAGGTGCCTGAGGCATGGAAAAAGAAATGAAATGGATAATCAGTAAATCAGACCCCGTAGGACCTAAGGAAAAATGGATTTAAATTAATACTACTTAATTATTTAATGCTTCCTTAGATCCTAAGTCTAGGTTTAGGGGTTGTGATGATTGTAGGCTTAGGGAGTGGTTCGAGGTTAAATATAAACCTAGTATCTGCATCCACTTACAAATGGACATGGCATCTATGCCTCATATTTAATTCAAAATGCTTAACCCATGCTAACATGCAAATCACAAGTTTAAGCATACTTTTGTCCATTGCACGGAAATTGAGCTTTAGGGAATTCATCTTGCCTTATACCATTTTACTCTAAACTCATCAATCAAATAGCAGTCATTATTGTAGGTATACGCACCAATGATACCAAATTCCATATCTATTGAGTGCTAATAAAAGGTCATCCTCCTTGTAATCAAAATTAGAGGCATCCACTAGGGGATTGTTCCCTTCGAGTTCAAAATACAAATCCTATGATTCTGGTTCATCTCCTCCATTGGAAAAGTTTTACCACATCATGATCACATCTGGTAAAGATCCATTCTTTCATTGGTTTGTATCCTTACTCCAAAATAGTGATCATATCTAAAGGATACTTTCCATTCTTCAAAGAGCATCATTCTTCAAACTATATACTCCTAAATGGTCTTTATCTAAATAGCTAGGACTTACCTTCCAGCCTGCTTATACTATACAATGTCCCGCTTCACCTAAATACTCTTCTAAGCCTAATGATAATACTTATTATCCAAGAGTATTTATTCTCTACAGCTCAAACAAAGCTCTCAAGTTTTAAAATTAAATCATTTAGAGTTTCATATCCTTTGACAGTGTTGAATGGTTAAATTGGTTGCCTAGGTCCTAATCTTGATGAATGCGTGCATCTCAAAGTGACCTATGCACATGTAGTTATCATTCAAAGCCATTTGAACTTGTGGCTCTCAAATTTTGAAGATCATAAGAAATGAGGAAGTTATAGGCTTTGTATATTGAAAGAATATTAATTGTGACTTTTTGATCCATTAAAGCCTATGCATTCAAAGCCAAGCTTAAATCATTAAAAAAAAATCTTATAACTCTTGGCTAAAGAACTAGAAAATGAAAAGGGCATTAAATGAGTTGAGTGCATTACTCAGGGGGAGCTTCTATTCTTCATGATTATATAAATTGAAATGCTCTCTTAATATCATACCTATTATGCTCATACGCCTTTATGAAATCAGCATTGCAAAATTACTATCGATAACATACTGATTGGTTAAAATTCCTTTGATGGATAGTTTGTATCTTTTCTTAGCACGAACTACTATTGAGCTATACTGAATATCTTGAGTTTATTATACTACTTGATTGCATGCTTGTATTGAAAACCTCCTGCATGACGGATGCAGTTGATGTGAATTACATGCTGGTAGTGGATATAGGTTCTCGTGTGCCTTGAACTAAATTATATATTTCTTATTTGAACCTATCAGGTATAGGTTTTATAGGAAAATGTCCAATTTATAGACGACATGCTGCCGAAATTTTGATAGAAATTTTTTCAACGTAAAACCTTATACATAGATGATTATGATAAAATTAATGTTAAAATATTTTTGAAAGGATGAGTGAAAACTCAAATAGATAATTAAACTTCATCCTAGCATAATCTTCAAATTTTAGAAAGGCTTAGATCCATCCCTATAGGAAGCGCATAAATGATCCATATGCATCACTTTCGTCCACTGAATTATTGAGGCTCTTATGAAATCCCTAAATATTATATCCTGCGCTTGAAGTTTTATGGTTTGATACGAAATGTTGTTGGGTCATGAACATTATTGCATGCCTTAATATATATCTTCTGATGCATCTATGGTCTGTAGGGGCAACTATACTGATAAGGATAAATATTGTTGATTAATAACTAGTATGGTTAGTTTAAGAGATTTAAAACGAATGATTTATACTCTTTGACATACTGAAATCAATCTTGATGAGTATAAGTAGCTTATTTCATCTAAGCTATAATTCAAATTGAAAAGGGGAGCATCTAAGCATAAATTCCTATTTTTTTTTTGCTCACAGATATTTTTAGCTTAGATCTATTGTGAACTCACTGTGGCATATGCTTAATCAAAATGATCTTTGTGAAAATCTTAAAGTTGATATATATTTTTTTGCCACATGTTGTTTGTGTTTGCCATGTGATCCTTGCTTTAAATTGTTTGACATCTTTAGGATCATTGTGGTTGTATTTTTCTGGTTATATTTTAGTATGTGCTTAATTGACAAACCAGAAAATTTGTACTTGCTTACTTTAAATTAAAATCTTATTTTTCAGCAAACAACCCCCAGTACTTTTTGCAAATATCAAAAGGGATATATTTTTAATATATGTATATATATATTTTATATATATTTACTGTATTGTAGCAAGAAATGCTTTTTAAATGAAACATGTTTTATTTCTTGCTTGTGTGTTAAATGCTTTCATGACTTGTGCTATCTATGTTTTAAAATTTTAAGTCATGAAGTTATTTTTTTTTATTTGTTTAAAAAATAATTTACAAAGGACGTTGCATAACTGGTTCATGGATCTTATATGAAAATGCATGTGAACTAGTTAGACTATTTTATGCTCAAACCTTCTATTTGGTATCATATGCCGTATGTTTTAAAATCAAATCTTTTACAGGTCTTATCATATGATTTATATTGCTATGGTTTGTGGATAATTCTGGTTTAATTATGTTTGTTATGTCATTTGAGCTTTTTAATAACCAGTTATACAGTTTGTGTGCTTCATTGCTATATTTCATGCTTTGTGAATTTGTTTATGGTTTGCAATGCATGACTATCATATCTCTTGCATGTTAATAGTTATACTCTTGTTTATTGTTTTTGATCATACTGGACTGTTTGAGTTGATTGTTAAGGATAAATTGTTCATTTGAACCCAATTAGGTCATTTTTATACATATATTCTTTTGGAAAATGTTCTATTTTCAAACGGCATGCTGCCAAAGTTTTTAAAGATTTCCCAAAACTCTATTTGTATTTGACTCATAATTATCTTTTATTTTCCTATACACTTAAATGATTTATCTAGGTCCTTTTTGTTGTTGCCAAAAGGGGGAGAAGTAGGCACGTATTTGTCATCATCAAAAAGGGGAGATTGTTGACCTTATAGGTCATTCCCGATTTTGATAATGATAAATACTCTTTGTATTTGATGGCTTTCAAGTTTGTGTACAGAATCATACTAATTGGATCATATTGATGGCATGCGGCACACAGTGGCTTGAAGCAAAAGAAGACCTAGAAGATTCATTGTTGTAATTTTATAAGTTTAATATTAGGTCTGTAATAGTAATATAGGAACGGTCTGTAATAATTAATGCATGACGTGCATGTAGGAACTAAAGCTCAAGACCGTAGTTTGACCTTAAGGATCAGTCGACCGATGCCAGATTTTTTCGGCAAGCAAAATGACCTTAGATCGACCCCTAGGTCCTTGCACAACACTTAGGATAGTCCCCAACATCACTTAAGTTATCAGGGGAATTAACTATAGCAAAATTGGACTTAATTGAAAATCTTATGAGAGGTCGGGCGACCGAACCTGTGGCGTTCAAAATGCCTCAGGAGACCGAACCATGGACAAGTCAACATGTTAACTTGTGTTCAGTAGACCGAACCAAATTGCACGTATCTTTCTCGGTCGACCAAACATGTGTCAGGGTACATTTCACCAACCTGGGCGCTCGAACCTTTGCGTTCAAAATAGCCTCGGGGCGACTGAACTTGTTAGTTCGGTTAATCGAATATTAGACTTGGCACCCAAATAACGAGAAATAGGAAAATCTCCTTGGTTTAGCCAACTGAACCTAGACTCGGGCACCCAAACATTTAAAAATAGCTTTTTGAGCCGAGTCTATTCGGGCAACCGAACTAAAGTTTAACCACCCGAAACCTCACAGGTTGCTTATTTTTTACCGGGGTTCAATTTAATTAAATGGGGTTAATTTTTCTAATTTTTTTTAAAAATATTTCTAATAATGACCCCTATGTTCCCAACAGTTATAATTTGGCCTATGTCTATATAGAGGGTCTCATTTGTGTGAATTAATGGGAGATTAAGAAAATCATTAGTAAAAAATTCTCTCAAACACAAAAAGCTAATTTTGCCTATTCCACTCCAAATACTCTCATATATCCATTTCCTTGATCATTCAAAGTATTTTGAGAGTTTATCTTGTGTTATTGCTTTATTGTAGGTTGCTTAATACTCCCACTATTTTGCTTGATTGATTGTTATTGATTTTAGGGCGTTAAGTAGGAGTTATCCCATAGATTTAATTTGATAAATCTATTGTTGGGAAAAACTCAATAGCTTGAGGATCTTTACATTGTCATTGCAAAGATTCCTATAGAAATAATATTTTGTATGTAAAAAATTTTACAAGCTATATACTTCAAACTATTTTTGTGCTTATTTCATTAAATGAAAATATTTTGAGTTAGTTTGAATATTTGATCAGCATTTTGAAATCCTAATCTAGTATTGAGATTTTTTATATCTAGTTTCAAAAAAATAGCTTGCTAGAACACTCTTGTGCTTGATTGTTTATAGACATAACTTTGAGTGTTGATTGCACACGTAGAGCACCGAGCTTATAGTTTATACATGTTTGGTTTGCATTGATCATACTATGCATAGTGGTACATTTCTACTTGTGTAAGAAACATTTCCTTGTACGCAAAATTTTATACACGTTTGTTGTATTCCAGGTGTGGGCCTGAAGAAGGAGACTAGCCCTATTGAATAGTCTCGAATTGGCTTAGACCCGGTTAAGAAAGTTAGGTGCACCATCCTTGTAAGGTGTAGGTTGAGGTCAGTTCCGCTAATTGACCTAGTTGTAACCGGTGCCACTCCACCTGTTAAGTGAGCATTAATGGAATCCTCGGGCTTGCGAGCTAGAGGCGAGGATGTAGGCACAGTTGGCCGAACTCCGATAACATATCTGGTGTTGGTTTTATTTTCCGCAATTTACTATTTGCACCTGTATGTTTATTTTTATCCTTTAAATATTTGATTGGGATTGTGAATACATAGAAGACCCTAGGTTTGTGAAATACTGTCTGCTAGATTAGTTGAACCTAGGAGGAATTTTTAATCTCCAATTCAACCGCCCTCTTGGGAATACACCAAAGCTAACAAAAAGTTTAATTACCAAAAATGTGAAAATAGAAAATAATAACCAAATATTTCGGTTGTCAATCAATATAGAAATTTTCTTGGTATAACCAAAAACCAAAATTTATTAGTTGCCAAATTTTGAATCGAACGAAATCAAACTAGTTTTGGAACTAAACAATTAGACCAAACTAGTTCAATTTGGTTAGGTATCTTAGTTCAAACCAAAATTTGCACATCCCTAATCCTATGAGTGGTCAGCTTTCAAAACTTTATCCTTGGGAAGCCTATTAAAATCCTAAACTCATAAAGCACTATAGAGCAAGTAGACTATATGTAATTTTTTTTATAAAGAAATTACCATTTATGACTTTAGAGTTTACTATTGATTTAGCACATATTAGTTTTAGTAAAATAATTAAAATTTATGCAAACAATTTTTTTATGAATTATTACAAAGTTATTGTAAATAAAAAGTACAAAAATAACAATAATTGAATTTCACACACATAATATTAGTAAAATAGGAGTAGATTCTTTACTCTAAAATGTTGCCATAAGTTTTTAACATATACTATTTAAGAATATATAGTTTAAACTATAGTCTAGATTTAGAGCATCACAAACATTTTAAGCTAACAAAATAATGGTTACGCCCTACGACACATAGTTCTATGAAGACAAACTTTTAAGACACAAGCATAAGCTAACATATATTCTTTTTCTCTTAATTCATGTGTCTAGGGCCGAATGTTATTATTTCCATAAATTTTTAAAGAAAAAGTTTGACTTTATGATTAACTTTCTTGGCCATTGCCCCCAAATTTAAAGCCTTAACATGTTTCTCAATTTTTTTTAAAAAAATATCTTACTAATAATTCAATAATCCTCCTCGCATTTGGTGGTGGCTGTTTTTGGGAGGTGATGAGGCATGTACCTGCATTAGGTTTGGAATAACCTCTACAATTAATATAATGGTGATGGACCTAAGACGCAATCCTGTTGTTGAGGGGGTTACAAGTGTACACCTTATAGCTTCCCCTTATCAATTGCAACCTAACCTATAGTTTGTTGCGTGATTTAGGCTAAAGAGGTTATAACTAATGTGGTACTACAATTTTCTAGTTCTTCTAGCTCCAACGCTACCAAGCCAAATTTGTCCATTAATAAACCTTCAAGCACCATATCTACCAAGGACGTTCGCCCTATTTCCTCTTCCAACTTCGGTGGCTGTTCGCCCTGCCAGATTTGCAAGGGCACTAATCATAAGGCATTGGATTTCGGTGAATGGATTTTTCATTCCAAGGACGTCATCCTCCTACAAAACTGGCAGCCATGGTTGCTAATATTAATGCTAATTTTTCTTAATAATCAATGTCTTGCGGACAGTGTTGCTAATGCACACATAACCAATAATGCTAAGAATCTTGATTCCAAACGTTCATTTGATGGTAATGAGACTATTGGTGTAGGTAATGGTGCAGGTTTGTCTATTAAACATATTGGTTCATCTATTGTCCATTCTCATAACAACTATTTTCTCCTTGATAACATTATTCATTGTCCTCAAGCTACTACCAATCTTCTTTCTATTAACAAATTTTGTGCTGATAATGATGTTACTTTTCATCTCACAGATAATGCTTACTCTGTTTAAGACAATCAAATGGGAATCACGCTCCTTCAAGGTTCAAGTGAAAATGGGCTCTATCTTATCAGTCTCACTAATCTGTCACACAATAAGCAAAGGGGGTTGACTACTTTTATGGGAATCAAGGCATCTAGCTCTCTTTGGCATCAATGTTTGGGTCATCTGTCTGAGTCTGTCTTGCGTAATCTCTTATGTAATTCTAAATTGCCACTTGTTGGTTCTATGCAAAAGGATGTTCTTTGTAAATTTTGCCAACTTGGAAAATCCATTTAACAACCTTTTCCCTTTTCTCATCGTGAGACTTTAGGCCCTTTGGATTTAGTACACTTGGATATTTGGGTTGCACCTCTTGCTTCACATAGTGGTTTTTAATTTTATGTAACATTTTATTGATGATTTCAGTCGATTTACATGGTTGTATTCGATTGCAAATAAATATGATGTTTACAATTCTTTTGTTCAATTTCGGTTGCTTGTGGAAAAACAATTTTCTTCTCCAATTAAACATTTTTAAACTGATAATGGTGGAGAATACATCTCCTTGCTTTTTTCTCAGTACCTCATAGAAAATGGTATTTTACATAGGCAACGTCTGCATACTTCTCAACAAAATGGTATTGTTGAACGTAAATATCACCATATTGTTGATATGAGACTCACTTTACTTGTGTAATCTAGACTAGCTAAGAAATTTTGGTTGAATCATTTTCAACTGCCGTATATTTAATCAACAAGTTACCTATGCCAATTTTAAATAATGATACTCCTCACTACAAAAAATAAGGTTATTAGTGAAGGATCACTATAAATTCTACATTGGCTCAACTTAAAATTATCACTAATAGTAGAGTAGTAGTGACAAATTTCAAAACCGTCACTAATAGTAGAGTATTAGTGACAAATTTTAAAACTGTCACTAATAGTAGAGTATTAGTGACGAATTTCAAAACCGTCACTAATAGTAGAATATTTGTAGAAATCTGAACCCAAAAAATACAAGAAAATAAATATAAAAGAGGGGAATAAAGGAAAATAAAAGAAAAAGAAGGAATTTGGTAAGTCAAAGCCTAAACCGGCGACAATTTTGCAAGTTGGAAGAAAACTGGTGCCGGTTTTGGGTCAACTGGGTGAGTCAACCATAAAATCAGTGGCGGTTTAGTGCGAACAGGGGAAACCGAAGCTGGTTTTCTCTTGTGCTGCTCACCTATAAGTTGAAGTGAGCTCATTTTTTTTAGGAAATTTCAAATTCCTTCTTTTGGAGCTCTGCTAGGGTTTCAATTAGTTTTCACTAAAAGGCTCCTATAGGCTCTCTTTTACTCCCGGATCACTCTCTCCCTTCCCGGCTCATAGAATCTTGTAGTTTCACCTGTTCGAAAAGCTAGGGTTTCGATTTTCCTGTCTGTTTTTGTTTCTTTTTTAGAATCAGGTAAGGGGATTATGTTAAGTCAGCTTTTTAATGAATTTGAACCATACAAAATGGTTTTGGAGTAAGTATATTTATGTTTTCAGTTGATGTTTCAAAAACTGACCATTCAAAAGGCTCTTTTTCAAACCTAGGATATATGTTGTTCTATTTTAAGTATGAATGAATGGTAGGAAGTTTGGTTTATCTTCTAAATTGACGATGCTATGTTTTTTTTGGTTGCCTACGAGCTATGTTTTAAAATACGGGAAATTGTGTGCCAGGTGAATGATATGTATGTACTATTTTATAACTGAAACGATGAATGTTTGTGAAATACTGGAACTATTTGTGAAAATGCAGGGAGTTTTTGATGTATGATGGTCGAGAGGGCCGAGCCTTATATGATGGCCATGAGGACTAAGTTATATATATGATAGCCGCAAGGGCCGAGTTTTATACTATGACAAATTTTATATGAAATGAGTTGAAATATGGTTTTATATTACTTAAATTGCATGATATGCTTTAGGAACCCTGATGACCCTTATGTTATGAGTACGGTACAGTTGCTATAGGTTCTTTATGTGGTCGTGTGCGCCCACACTATGCTGAGAGAGTGGTGTGGGTGGTTTCAGCCGATTAGTCTCAGTAGAGGGTGTACCTTCCCTGGAAGCTCGGACTTTCAGGACATGGTAGGGCAATCGGAACCTCACAAGCAATTTACGGATGCCTGCATAGTCGGAGTAAGACGCGTATGTATGTTTGACTTTGTCTGGGTTGATCACCCCAAGCTTTGTTGAGCCTTTGGATCGCATAACCCTGACCACGGGGGTTTATACATGCCGTTTAGTGCTAGGGATTGTCTTTCATGCATATCTATAGATTTATGTAAATGATGTTATGTAATTAATGAACTGTTTATATTAGGAATATGAAACAAGTATTTCCAACTGTATAAGTACGTACAATGTAAAGTAGTTATTTTCGGTTAAATGAAGAATGAATGTTTTCTGTAAGCACTAAATGCATCCTGCCCACACACTGATATTAACTTGATCATCCTTATTGATAAGTGTCTCACCTCAATATACAGATCATCTTTTTAGGAAATAAAAGGTATCGTGCTTAACAGGATCAGGGAGTGAAAGTTAGAATAATTTATTTTTGGGAAGATCTGTATGATCTCAGGTGTGTAAATTATGTTGTATGACTTTAGACTTGTATAATGGTTGTATGGACCGAACTAGTTGTCCTTTTTGGGTCGGATTGTAATATGGATGTGGGGAAATCTTTATGTATGAAAGGAACTTAGAATTCTGGTAATGTATATTTGGAGAATGTTTCATTACTTCTGTTGCATTTATTATGATAAATATGGTATCAGGTACACAGATATCACTAAAGTAGCACCCCGGGCCCGCGTGGCGGGTCGAGGCGTTACAGTATTAGTGACAAATTTCAAAACCGTCACTAATAATTTAAAATTACCAAATTTTTTTAATAATTAATTACTATAAAAATCTATAATTACATTTTCGCATGCATAACATTAAACCGTAATTACTAAAAAATTCATAAATTATTCAAAAGTCGAATTCAAATTAAAATTCAAATACAAATACATTATACAAATTCAATAAAAATACAGAAATTCCATCTATTCAGATAACAAAAAAAATACAAAAAAAATCAAAATTCAAATTCAAATAAAAATACATTATAAAAATTCAGATTAAAATACAAAAATTCCATCTATTCAGATAACAAAAAAAATACAAAAAAATAATCAAAAGTTGCATCTGACTGTAGTGCATGGCATCGTGTTGATGTTGTAACACTCGCAAACCCTACAAATTAAGAATTATAAAAAAAAAAATTAGTATACGATTTTTGAACATATTTGTATACATACTATAAGTATCAATAATTTGATAGCAAAATAATCAGACATTTGGACATAGTTAAAAAAATGATACAATATTAAATAGAGAAGTTTTATCAGTTTAGAAAAATTTTGGCAGCATTGCGTCTGTAAATAGGACATTTTCCATAGAGATATGCCCCAAACCTGAGTGTTTACAATAATCTAACCAGTAATGAATTTTATGAGTGCACAAGAATTTCATATAATAAGCATTAAATAATGTAATATGTTTATGCATCTCGCAAACAATCTATATCAAAATATAGTTCTATGAAAAAATAGAATGTGATGTTCATGGTTTACATGGCTTCCTTAGGACTCAAAAACAACTATAATAATCAAATAATGCAAATGAGTCCATGATTGATGGAATTTTCCCTTAGCATATGCAAAAGTAAATTTAGAGATGAAGTTCAAAATTCATTTGTACTTCACTCATCCTTTCAAAAATGTTTTAACATTCAGCACATTATAATCATTCTCACAAATATGGTGTATGGTTTTGATTATTTTTGAAAAAAAAATTAACAATTTTTCGACAGTATGCTGTCTGTAAATGGAACATTTCTTAAACCTGCAAGTCACAAAAGCATGCAATTCACAAGATTTTTGTATCATACAAATGCTTAATGTGCTCAAGACAACCTCAGGACTCAAAAATAATGACAATGATATGCATGAAAGTCCATAGGATTATGTTTTCCAAAATTATAGAAGTTTAGAAAAATTTTGGCAACATTTCTTCTGTAAATAGGACACTTTCCACGTCGATATGCTACAAATCTGATTCTTTATAATAAACAGTTCACAATAATCCAACCAGTAATGAATTTTATGAGTGCACAAGAGCTTCATATTAGCAGATAATGAAAAGCACACACAACATACAACGAAGGATGCTGCATAGCCTAACTGAGAGGAAGAGTGTCCCTAAACAGCTCTCAAACTAAACTGAAAACCAAATTTGAAAGCCAATGAAGGAAAAATAAGGGGAAAAAAAAACATAAAACAGAGTGTCCAATAATCAACTCAGATGAATCAGATTTAGAAGAGATCAATACTATGATACCATGTTGTAAAGTAAGAGATGTAGAAGAGGAAAGAGAAGCAGATAAGAGAAAAAATAGGTGGTAGTTTCTTGGAGCATACATACAACTCCAAGTTTGCCCTCTTATATATTAATAATAATAAGACATGAAAGACAAAAATACCCCCACTTACATCACATAATTACAAAAATAGCAACTCTTCTAACAAAGATTTCTAGTGATAAAGGGGAAAAGGATAGCAATTGGGAGGTCAATGTAGTTCTTCGCCATTTGAAGGATGAAGAAAATTCAAAAATATTGGTCTTGGTTATAGGATGAAGTTTAATATTCGTTCAAATTTCACTCATCCTTTCAAAAATATTTTAACATTCATTTTATCATAATTATATTTATGCATGGTTTTATTTTGAAAAAATTTTAACGAAATTTTACATGCCGTTTGTAAATTGGACATTTTTCCATAAAACTTGTACCTGAAACATGTTGTTTTCAACAAGTAAATCATTTCAAGCATGCAAAAACCTAAATTCACTACCAGCATACAATTCACAATATACTGCATCAGTCATACAGTTGGCGTTCAACACAAGTATGTATTCTAGTAGTTCAATCTTCAATTCATATAACATAACACCATCAATCAAAAAGATGTAGTCATTCGGTGTATTATGGATAGTAATCTGTAATGTTGTTCATATAAGGGCATATGAACATAAAGGGAATGATCATAAGAGCATTTAATTAATATAGCTATGAAGGACAGATGCTCCCCCCTAGGTTTGCGCTATCACTCTGTTGGAATTAGTGTGATCCCAAGAGGGGGGGGGGGGGATGAATTGGGTTTTAAAACATTTTGGTTAAATTAAGTATTTCGCTGATTCACCATAAATCATATCCCATCCAATATACACGCATGTAGACCTAGCAAAAAGGATAAAAATCCATTAATCCGACCCGCATCCGACCCGTTTTAACCGACTCATAATCAACCGCTTGCTAAATGAGTCGAATATGGTTTTCAATTTTCATATCCGCCTCCTTAGCAGGTTGGGTCGGTTTTATCCGGCGGATATCCGCCAAACCGCTTAAAAACCCATTACTAATTAACCCAACCCAATGAAAGTGCCCATAGCCCACTATCCAAGTATGGAAAGCCCAATGCCCCAGTAGTGTCCACACGGCCCATTATTTATGCCAGGTCTTCACAGTGGAGTCCCACTCCAAGGCCAGCCCTATTCGATTCAAGCCCTAGCCCTAATGCCCTATTTGATTTGACATTCGATCCAAGAGAGAGCCAGCATGAGAGACCCTTCTTCTTCGACCCTTTGAAGCCCTCTGCCCTCTGACCCTTCGCGAGTCCATCTTCGATCCTTCGAACCAGTGGGAGCTTCATGAGTTCATCTTCAACACTTCGAACCAGTAGGAGCCTTTCGTGAGTTCGTCAGGAGCTTCGTGAGTTCGTCATCGACTCTTCGAACCAGCAGGAGCTTCGTGAGTTGGTCTTCCATACTACGAACCATCAAAAGCCCTTCGCGAGTTCGTCAGGAACTTCGTGAGTTCGTCGTGGACATTTTGAACCAGTGGCTCTTCGCAAGCTCATCTTCGAGCCTTTGTGATTTCATCTGCTTCGAAGTTCGAATTTGTGAGTCTTCTTCTTCTTCTTCTTCTTCTTCTTCAGATATGCTTCTTCCACTTCTTTGTTATTGCATATTAGGACATTACATATTTCTACAAAATTTTCTGCTTCTAGACTAACAAAAAGGTAGGGCAATGAAAAATAATTCCCTTGCTGGCCTTTATAATTCATAAATTTCATCTTTTATTCCTGTTGGATGTTTTGGTGATACATGACATGGCTTTAACAGTTTAACCAAGTGCAGAACTGTCCATGGTTGTAATCTATGCTAAATCAACTTGTTGTATTAAACTGGGTATCTTGGAAGGGAGAATGAATTCTCTTTAGGCTTCAAGTTAATAGTAGGAGATAATATGGAGAGGCCTGCTATATCTTGCTCTCTGTCACCCACATTCTCTTTATTCAGATAAATCCTGCAGAAGTACATGACCAAGAATAGAGATAGTCAATTTGGCCAAAAAAATGAACAGATTGAACTAATGAAAAGGCCATTTTATGATAAAAAATGTACAAAGTTTGTATTTTCCCACACCACTCCTACATAAATTTTTTAAGCTAGGTTAATCTGCATCATAAGAAAATCCAATCCTCCATGAGAAGGAATACCAGCCACTTTCTCAAATGCAGAGATGAAAAAGAAAATATACATTTTACTTTGGAGTAAAGGGTAAGTAAAGTTGTGCATGTGGTTCCAAGCCACACCAATGTACATGCCATGAATGAATTCCAAAAGAGAACATATGCCAAACAGATAAGACATTATCAATGTCCATGACCATGCAATATAATTGCATTTTTTTCCACCTGTTGAGTTGGGTTGCTGTAGAAGGATTAGATGTACTGCAAGGCTGCAAATTCTTAGCATCAACAAGACTATTGATGTATATGTATGTCTGTATCTGTATGTAGTACATGTACAAATTCTTTATGGTATATATATGTATATATATGTAAATTTATGTCTGTATCTGTATGTAGTACATGTACATGGTCTCTTTCAGAGTTTCAGGATACTTCTAAAGACTATGGAGTCTGATTCTGAAGTTATATCAATATTGAAATTTCATCTCATTCTTACGTATAAATTTTTTTTGACAGAACCAAGAACTATATTAAATATTAATTAGTCCATGACTCCATGGCAATGGTATGAGGTGATGGTTGGATTATGGTCGTTTTTTGTTCTTTCTTTATATGCATAATGACAACTTTTTGACTTGGTTAGTCAAATTTCAATATAAATATTGTGGTCGTTTGACTCATTTCATGTTTTGAGTTTCTATTTTGAGTTGGATTGAGACTAATTTATTATGTTTTATTACTTATAATTTTACTTGCTTGATTTAGGAGTTGTTAATTAATATAAACGATTGAATGGTTGATATAGTTACTAAAAAAGTTAATACACAAACTAATCACAAGTTATCGTATACAACTTAATATATTATGACACAAAATAAATTATTAATAAAATTATATTTGAGAATGGTGGATTATCCGCCCATCCGCCATGAATTATCCGACCTGAAACCACTTAATTCGCCACTTAAACGAGTTGAATATGGATTATGATTTTTTCATCCGATAATCCGCCTTATCCGCCATGGATTATCCGACCCGATCCGCTTTGCCAAGTCTACCAGGGGTGAGCAAACGGTCGGTTCGGTCAAATTCGGTTAATTAACCGAATTAACCGAAATTTTCGGTTAATGATTTTTATTAACCGAACCGACCGAATAAGAGATGTTAACCGAACCTCACCCGACCGAATTACCTTTTCGGGTAATTCGGTTAACCGAATTTATTTTAAATTAATTATTAAAAATAGATTATAATTATAACTTTAGTCTTATTTTTACGCAATCTCAAACTTTAGTCTTATTTTTACGTAATAAAAATAATCTTAAAACTCAATTCATAATTTTAATTTCTCTTAGAATAATCTTTCCCCCATCCCGCGTATATATATATTATTAGTTTATATTTAAATTTTAATTTATTATTATTTCGGGTAATTCGGTTAACCGAATTAAAATTTCTCTTAACCGAACCGATAACCGATTAACCGAAATTTGGTACATCCATAACCGAACCGAACCAACCTATTTTTTAACCGAACCGAACCGACCGAAATTGATCGGTTAATTCGGTTAATTCGGGTTTCCCCGAATTATGCTCACCCCTAAAGTCTACATGCGTGTATGTAAAATAGTAAAACGATAAATGAAGACATACACGTGTGCAGTATATCTTGTTTAAATCAAATGTGTGTATGCAAATAATTATGACACCAAATAAATATTCATACACATGCTAAAATTAAAGTACAAGAGTTTAAATAAGATAAAGAGAGAGTGACACACAGATTTGTTATTAATGTTCGACCAAACCAGCCTACATCCCCGCCTTAGGCATACCCCTCAAAGATTCCACTATCCTTGCTCACTTAAATGGGCAGAGCTGAAGCCGTTTACATTCTCTTCTTACAAGGCGAGGAAAACCCTAGTTCAATTTTCAGGTTAAACCGAACCGGTCTCACTTATAGGGTCGAGACTCCCCAATTCAATTTTGGGCTAAACCCAATCAGTCTCACTTACAAGGTTGAGACTCCCTAGTTCAATTTCGGGCTGAACCTAACCGATACATGAAAATTTTTTTTATACATATTAAAAAACTTTTAAATACAAGCAGAGATGTACAACGTTTAAGTTCATAAAATATGCACTCTCTAAAGATAAGAAATTAATGCTTAGTAGAGTAAGTGTGTGTTTCATAAATACAAGCAGAGATTTACAACATTTAAGTTCATAAAATATGCACTCTCAAAAGATAAGAAATTAATGCTTAGTAGAGTAAGTGTGTGTTTCTCAAAATGATATTTTTAATCTTTCAAAATATGTATATGATAAACACTTAAAGATTTAAACTCTAAAACATTTTCTTCAAAAATATTTATCAACCAATAAATGGGAGAAATTCAAAAATTTACTCTCAAAATGATTTTCTAAAAATGTGAGTTTAAGTGAGAGCAAATGCACTTTGATAAAATAAAAGCCCAATCAAAATGAATACACTTTTGCAAATGATTTTCAAAAATAACAAAGAGTGTTGGGAGAGTATAAGATTTACCCCATAAAAGATTTTTGCAATAAAAACATGTTTTGGGGGAACTTTGATCAGGATTAAATTAGACAGAAAAATTGGCTAATCAAAGTTGCTAATTTTGAAAAATGAAGGGGTATTTATAATTTTTCTGAAAAATATGACTGTTAGGGAACTATTGGGAATTTTGGAAATATTTTAATTAAGTTTAACCTTAATTATCTCGGTTAAAATTTGGCAACCCGAGAGGTTCGGTCGTTTGAACAGACACATGAAGAAAAGTGTATTTTTCATGTTTGAGTGCCCGAGGACAGGTTCGGGTGGCTGGACTAGGCAATTTTCCAACCTGCTCAAGGTCCGGTTGCTTAATCAGAAGTTCAGTCTACTGAAGTTTAGTCTACTGAACTTCAACATTCGGTCATCCAAGGTGAATTTTAACGTGAAGTTCGGGCGCCTGGGGAAGGTGGAAAAAGTTACGGCCAGGGTTCGGTTGACCAAGGAAGTTCAACTCATTTTGGTTCGGTCGCCTGAGCCAAGTCAAACTTTTGGCCAATCAACAGTTCGGTCAACTGAGGCATTTTTAATTTGCCTGGTTTGGTCACCCGAATCCCTTTCAAACTTAACATTTTAGGTCCTTTCTGAGTTTAAAATTATATATAGGGACCTAGGGTTTTTCTACAGCGTAGGCTTTTTAAAATAGCTCAAAACTCTGATGTCGATCGACCTTCGATCAACCGAAGTCAGGTTTGTTTCCGTACGGTCAATCTATGGTCCTATCTGAGTATTAAGTCATATCATGCAAGCTATATACAGTTATTATAGACCAAAAAATAAAAATTAAATGCATATACAAATTAAAACAAATATGTCTTCTTCTTTGCTCTTCTAACAACTTGGAATGCGCCTGAGTGCATAGTCTTTACATCCTTCAAGGCTTCCATTGTCAGTCTTCTTATGTGTGTGTTGAATTATATCCTATTCAATCACTAAGTACACACATAAGAAACATGTGCTTTGTCAGTATCAAAATAGGGATCGGACACAAAAAGTCAACACACTCATTATATGCCCTTTTTATCTTTTAAATTCTTAGCCAAGTGTTTTAGATTTTCTCGTTTTGTTTCTTCATTTACAATGCCTTTTGGCATATTGGTTTGCATAATCACATAATGATTAAATATCTTTTTTTCTCTCTTTTTGGATATCTTTTCAAACTTCATTATCTTATTACCAAGGACCGTTCTGTCCAAATTTATTATTTCAAAGTCGTTGAATTTGGTAACTATCAGTCTCAAAAAGCACGCTAGCCTAGGAACCAACTAATGTTATTATTATAAAAACAACTAAATGAGTAAATATGAGTTTTTGAAGGGAAAATGGCAACACACACTAGTTATCGTGTTTACACATGTAGTGTAGATATTTATATTTATACAGATTAAGCAAAGTGCCCAAAATCATAACCAAGACAACTTGTACATCAAAATGTACAGAAACTTTAACCAGTCCATATTGATAATAGACAATAGAAAAAAAAAATTTAACCTTACAAATAATCATGAACATAGAAGAGTAGCTTACTTATCTTTACCTAAAGTAGAGTTTTCGCTTCCAAAAGCAAGCCCAACAACCCCCTGCACAATAATTAGTAACTTGATCACATATTAATGCAACATATAAAGCATGAAGTCATAAAAGACAGCTGACACTATCTCAAATAAATGCACAATAAATAGTACACAGTAAAGCATATAGCTTAAAAATAATCATACACTGAATATATTACCAGATTGAGTGTATAATGTATTGAGGGGTTATTTTTATAATAACCCTTTCATTCTCTCTATTTATGTTTGCTCTCCCATTTCTTCGAGTGGTTTGGGGATAAGGAAGGTATGACAGTTTAATGAAGCTTTGCTTGGAAAATAGTTATGGAGATTTGGGATGGAGAAGGTTGCTCTTTGGAGGCAAGTGATTGAGGTGAAATACGGCTGTGAATGGGGTGGTTGGTGTACTAGGCTTGTTAATGGTCCATATGGTGTTGGCTTGTGGAAGAATGGAGATTGTATTTTGGCTCTGATTCCAAATGATGCAGGACAGGATCAAGGATCTGCAGCCATGAGAGAATGTAGGAGAGGAGAAAGGAAGAAGAAGAAGAAATAAGGAAGACAAAAGAGAAGAGGAGATACAAGGGGGAAATCACACATTCACTTCTCAATTCAAATTCATCAACAACTACCTCCTACGTGGCTTTCACAAAGTATTTATAAGAAAGCCTCTAAGACATAAAATTACACATATACCCCTAAAAACATGAAATTACAAACACACCAATAAAATACCCAAATATTACAAACAAGCCCTCAAATACACATCATTTAAACTAAATCACACAATTTACTAATTGATTAAACACAACAACCATTGTCCAATTCTTTAATTTCCAACAATGGTCAACCCATGGTTTGGCTTCTTGTCCTACGTCACTCATCTTTTCTGAGTTGGCTTTCCTTTTTCGATATATATAAACTTTGGTTTATATATGTAGTTATAGTCATATATGTAAATAGACTTGTTTTTGCATTAAGTTTTTTTCCTATCAATTAGGGCCCTCCCCTCACCACCCGTGTGAGGATGGGTCTATAAAGTTCATAACTATTCCTATTATAACAGGATGCTTACCTAGTAGACACTTTGATCCAACTCCATTTCTTCATTTTCTAAATAATGGTTCAAGATGTCAAAAGCAACGAATAATGCATCTCCCACTATAACTTAGTAATATGGTGCATAAATAACAGTATATATATAACAAAATACTTAACCCTAAAAGTCTATATCGTTGAGAATTCCGCTTCTTAGTTAATGCAACCACGGAACTACCTTAATCTGTTTCAAATCTCTTACATTAGTTTAGATTTGCTTATGCAAATATTAAAAAATATTTTCTATTTTTTATTAACGAGTGAAGTATTATAAGGTGCAATTTTCTATTTTAGTAAGTTTATTATTTGTAATTTCCTAATTAACCTCATTTATTTCAACTCAACTTCTATATGTACTATTTTTTGCATTCTATTTGTGAGAGAAGAAAATATTAATTAGTTTTTTTTCCTTATTATTAAAATGAATGCACTGTAAATTAAAAAAAAAAAAAAACACACACACACACACACATTGGTAATTTGCAATAATCTAATTAATTAATGCAATTTGTTTCAATTCTTGGATACTATGTTATTATATGTGGCCTTTAATTTGCTGTGCCTCTCCTACAAACAATTAGTTGCATATTTTTTTTTATCAAAAATATATTAACCTAATGATTAAGATTGAAAACAACCAAATTTAATTAATTAATTAATTAAACAATAAGATTGTTGTTTCACATCTCTTGTTATATCGTTGAGAATTCCGCTTCTTGTTCCCTCGGTACTTGGAGAGCTGTAGATTACATATGTTTGAGTGGGGATCAATTCTTATCATTAAAAACTAGATCACTATATATATCGTTTTGGATTCCAACCCTTTACCCGTACTAGTGACCCTAACCAATTCCCACAGCCCAGACAAACTTAGAACCCAAATCTTACAAGTCCCGTCCCAAAATATTTTAATTTGTGGCCCAATTTTTTTTTTTTTAATAAACAAGCCTTAGTTCAAGTTTTTAATCTGTGGCCCATTTAAAAGAAGCCTACTTTTCTAAAAATATATAAAAAATAATAATACAGGAGCCCATTATTTTAAAAATCAATAAATCAAAACTAAGTGACTTAGGCGAGTCAACTCACTATCAAAAATAGTACTCAATGAGTTGGCTCATTCTCGGAATCCCTAGGTACAATCGCCTAACACCCTATTCCCCCCAAACTTAGACCAAAACAGATTAAAGTGATCTATTCAAATCAAATGCAAATGAATAAAATAAGAAAAAGAAGGAACTTATCTCGAATCTCTAATTTGGGGACTTTTGTTTCTCTAGAAAAATTTTTAACCTGCAAAACAAATCAAAAGAAAACATAGAAAAAATTAGGAATACTCAGAAAAATCAATGTCACAGACAAGAAATAAACACAAAAGAAAAAAAAAACATATCAAATGTTAGATTAGAAAAAAAAAAAAAAAAAAACAAAATACAAATCAAAGTAGATCCATACAAATTGGAGTAGATCTGAGGAGGGTTTGACGAGCAGAAGATTTCCGTCATCGTTTTTTGGAAGACAAAGATGACCTCCTTGGTGAAGGCGACAAGGATGGATCCAAAGCGTCAGTTGCGGTGGCAATGATGTAGTCGGCGACGAAGAGAGAGAGAGAGAGAGAGAGAGAGAGAGAGAGAGAGAGCGGAGAGATTGAGAGATGGAGGGAAAGGAGGAGGATTGGAGGGAAAGAAGAGAGATTGGAGAAAGGATCGGGTGTTATGGTGAGTGAAGGAGGGAAAGGAGGGAGATTTGGGGAACCCGTGTGGGTTTTTCAATGTGAGACTATTAGTGACGAATTTTCCAAACCATCACTAATAGTGTTAAATAAATTATTTTTTTAATTTTAAAATAAAAGAAAATATTAGTAACGAATCCTCTAAACCATCACTAATACCCTATTATTAGTGACAAATTTGACAAACCGTCACTAATATTTTTAACTAAATTTTTTAAATAAAAACACTAGTGACAAATCCTCTAAATCGTCACTAATGCCCTATTATTATTGACGAATTTTACAAACCGTGACTAATATTTTTAACTAAATTATTTTTATTTTTTTAAAATAAAAACACTATTAGTGACGGATCCTCTAAACCCACTAATACCCTATTATTAGTGACGAATTTTACAAACCATCACTAATATTTTTAACTAAATTATTTTTATATTTTTTAAATAAAAACACAATTAGTGACGAATCCTCTAAACCATCACTAATACACTATTACAGTTCGACATGCGGTACAATGTACGGTTCTTATACGGTATGATATATGGTTCGATGTATGGTTCAATGTACGATACATATAATTCGATGTCGGGTTCCGGGTCAGGTTGGGGTTTAGGTTTTGATGTTCGGGTTTGGGTTGGGGTTCAAGTTTGAGTTTGGGTTTGGTATTTGAATTTGGGGTTTGTTATTTAGAGTTGGAATTGGAATAAGCTTGAGTATAGTAAGTATTAGTAGTTATGGTATTAGTAGTAGTAGTGCTTTTGAGGATAGTACTACTAAGGTGACTACTAGTACTGATTTTCTTAGTACTACTATTAGTCGTGCATGGGGTTGGGGTTTGGGTATAGATTCAGGTTTGGTGTCGGGTTGGGGTTGGGGTACAGCGTCGAGGTTGGGTTCGGGATTGGGCTTGAGTTCAGGATTGGGTTCGGTTTCAAGTTAAAATTTCGGAGAGCAATAACTTTTGTTTTTGAATTCGATTTGACCCCTACTTTTGACAAAAAATTTGTGTTGTTGAAATATGCGATTTAAGAAAAAAGAACGGGTATGTCGGAGCACGGTGTTAGGAGATATAGGACCCGAATGGAAAAAGTTTGAAGGGGCATAACTTTGTATTATGAATGCAATTGGATCCCAAAATTCGGTAGCTTGTTTTTGTTGAAAAAATATGCGATTAGAAAAAAATGGAAGGTACGTGGGAGTTCTGGTTGATGAGATATAGGTTTCGCATGAAATAAGTAAGAAGGGGCATAACTTTGAAATTCGAATGAAAATGGGCCCCATCTTTCTCGAGTGAATATATGTTGATAAAATATACGTTTTGCAAGAAAGAAGAGGTTCGTCGGAAATCGGGGTGAAAAGATTTAGATCCTACGCAAAAAAAAAAAGTAAGGGACATAACTTTGAAATTAGAATGCCAATGGATCCCATCTTTGGACAGTGAATTTGTGCTAAGAAAAGACACAATTTAAATATATATATATATATATATATATATATATATATATATATATATAAAGAGGTCCGTCGAAAATGGGGGTGAGGAGATCTAAATGTCGTTTGGAAAAAAGAAAAAAGAGATTGCACTAATGAGGGACTAATGGTGTGAAATAAATCATTTTATATATATTTTAAATAAAAGAACTAGTAGTGACGATTCTCTAAACTATCACTAATAAGTGACTAATAGTGACAAATCTTCAAAACCGTCAATAATAGTGTGGAATAAATTATTTTTTATATTTTTTTAAATAAAAGAACTTGTAGTGACGGTTCTCTAAACCATCACTAATAAGAGACTAATGGTGACGAATCTTCAAAATCGTCACTAATAGTGTTAAATAAATTTTTTTTTTATTTTTTAAATAAAAGAATTAGTAGTGACGGTTCTCTAAACCGTCACTAATAAGGAACTAATAGTGACGAATCTTCAAAACCATCACTAATAGTGTGAAATAAATTATTTTTTATATTTTTTAAATAAAAGAACTAGTAGTGACGGTTCTCTAATCCATCACTAATAAGGGACTAATAGTGTTGAGTCTTCAAAATCGTCACTAATAGTGCTAGATGAATTATTTTTTAATTTTTTAAAATAAAAGAACAAGTAGTGATGGTTCTCTAAATCGTCACTCATAAGGGACTAATAGTGACGAATCTTCAAAACCGTCACTAATAGCGTTGAATAAATTATTTTTTTTATTTTTTAAATAAAAGAACTGGTAGTGACAGTTCTTTAAACTGTTACTAATAAGGGACTAATAGTGACGAATCTTCAAAACCGTCACTAATAGTGTAAAATAAATTATTTTGTATATTTTTAAAATAAAAGAACTAGTTGTGACGATTCTCTAAACTGTCACTAATAAGGAACTAATAGTGACGACTTCCAAAACCGTCACTAATAGTGTTAAATAAATTATTTTTATATTTTTTACATAATAACACTAGTAGTGACGGTTCTCAAAACCATTACTAATAAGTGACTAATAGTGACGAATCTTCGAAATCGTCACTAATAGTTTTAAATAAATTGTTTTTATTTAGTAATACAATAATAGTAGTGATGGTTACTTAATGGTCACTAATAAGTGACTTTTAGTGACGGATTTAAGTTGTCACTAATACCCCAGGAATCACCGCTAATATTTTCTCAGGATAATTTCTGCTCGAAAAATGATTTCCCACGATAGTCTGAGCGGGAGAATCGGTTTTTAGTGACGAAATTATTACCATCACTAACAGTATCGTATTAGTGACGGTTGCTAAAACTGTTACTAATGCTTGTACTATTAGTGACGGTTTTTAAAAACCATCACTAATACCCACTTTTGGTGATGAATTTGAATCCGTCACTAATACATTCGTCACTAAAAACCAATTTTTTTGTAGTGCATTTTTCTAAACTTTATAAGGTTAAACTTGATTACTCTTTTCTATGTAATTTTGGATGTTGATATTATCCTTTGTTACATCCTTATGTTGAAAACAAGTTAACATATCGCAGTATCCCGTGAATTTTCATTGGTTATTGCTCAAGTAAAAAGGGTTATAGGTGTCTTGATTCCGTAAGTTAGCGTGTTTACATATCCCGCAGTGTTGTGTTTGATGAAAAATATTTTCCAGCTAAAATAAGGATCCCGAATCACTCTCTTGCTAGTGTCGTCATCCCTACTGGTATGTCATCTTCTACAATTCAAATTACAATTTCTCCCAACTTTTGGTGTTCATCACCTATCCATCGAGTAAACTCTTCTATAGGTTCTCCCGTAACAACTATGCCTTCCGTGTTTGCTTCACATGTGTCACCCGACCCACAAGATCCACATGTTTCACTTGCCTTATCTTGTATTCAAATTTCAACCATGATGCCTCCACCTTCATCCCATCAAGATATCCCTATCCAACGTGCTGTTACCCACTCACAAGCTGGGCATTCTCAACCTCGCCAATTTCCTAACTTTGTGACCAACTATTCCTCACGTCATCCACTTCAACTATTTCATATGGATGCCATCCCTCGTGAGAATAAAACTTTCACACAAGAAGTCTCTAAACCAGAATGGCATGCAACTATGGAATTTGAGTTCAAGGAATTATTGGACAATGGTACATGGTCACTCTGTCCACGGCCTTCTCCTCATCATATTGTCTGCAACAAATGGGTGTACAAGATCAAGTAGAAACCTGATGGTTCTGTTGATTGTTACAAGGCTAGGTTGGTCGCTAAAGGATTTCATTAGAGGTCGGGCATTGACTAGTTTGAGACTTCTAGCCCGATTGTTAAACCAACAACTGTTCGCATTATTCTTGCTTTGCCCGTACAATTTCGTTGGACGACATGGCAACTAGATGTCTCCAATGCTTTTCTTAAAGGGTACCTTGATGAAGAAGTTCATACGGAGCAACCAAAGGGGTTTATAAGTGCTGAGCATCTTGACTTGGTCTGCTGATTACATCGCTCTCTTTATGGATTTAAATAGGCACCACAAGCTTGGTACACTCATATCTCATAGGTACTTTTTGATCTTGGTTTTTTGGTTCGCATGTTGACTACTCACTCTTCACTCTTCACAAAGATAAACTGTACATTTTTATACTAGTTTATGTTGATGATATCTGTGACGTCCTAATTTTCATACCATTTTTTTTTCATCAACAATAATTCCACATATGCAAACATCGGCCACGTTAGAAACCCTGATACCATGTCAACATAACCTGACCTGCAATGGGATACCGGGTAAATAGACATACAAAAAATCCTAACAGCAGAAGTCGATATTTACATACTTTATAGAATACAAATAACCTGAGTACTAAACATCCATACACATATACATATCTATCACATTCCTAAAACAAACACAAAATACTCAAGGGGAATCCTCCATCCCTAACTTAAAACACTCACCCTGTCTAATCAGGGTGTCAACTCCCCTCTATCTCGGAACTCTATCTCTAGGCTTGTCACGGTTCCCTGAAATATTTAAATATTTAGGTGAGACACATCTCAGTAAGACGGAATAAGTTATTTGCAATGTGTGGTAGTATGAGTTTCATTATATCATAACATACATATACATTTTAGTGATAATATCATCTGAGAAAAATACACCAATCTTTCTCATAATCATATAAATATAAAACACAAGCTTTTATAAGCTTCATTCCCATCTTTCATGTCACGCCTCGAACTTGGTAATGGGATCCAGGGGTGAATAAGTAATCAAACATGTCCCTGTATCATACAAATCATCAATGACACAATATAATGAATGAGGGTCGGACTCCGTGGGGTTCCCGTGCACCCTATACACATTCATTTACATTATAGATAAATAGCGGAAAAAAAGGTCTTTCTATACATAATCTGTACCATACCAGAGTCTATACAAAAGGAATCCATGTCCCATAATAAAAAACATAAACCCGGGTGCCAACCATACCCCAAAATGACACCCCGATAAAGTCCTAGCACTTACACAAGCGCTATTCGCAGTACACCGACTACTACGCTCCCAACACAAGGACGCTAGTTCTGGTTCCTCGAAGGACTTGAAAAATATGTACGTACAGTAGGGGTGAGACACTTCTCAGTAAGGCAGATCCAGGTTATATTGGTGTGTGACATATGAGTGTTATCATGACGCAAAACATACACAGTTCAATGCAATTCCAGTATTTTCAAAAAATAGTTCCAGTACAGTGCATTCACTTGCACACACATGATCAAGTAACCCAGTGCCATCACACCCTTCGGCCCGAAGCCAACTTGCATTACATGGTGTCCCTGGCACATGGCGTAGCCCCAGGCTCCCATGGCATCGTACCGGTACAATTGGTGGATTCACACCCTTCAGTGATCAGTCGGTAAGGCTCACGCCCTCGGATATAGAGCCGGACACTCTTGCCAAACATGGCAGGTGATATTTCACACCCTTGGATATAGAGCCAAACACTCTTTCAGTACCTGGAACAATTCGGAACTCAGTTCCTAGTTCATTGCATTTCAACAAAACACAATCATGCATGCTCATATAACCAAACAACCCACACCCATTTGGTAATCTAAAATCATGTTTTCCCAAGCATATACCGTTTAAATAAGTCAAGACATGACCATCCCTATAACACAATATATATCACAATATATTTACGATTTTCTAACAAAACCAGAGATGCCACCCAATGCCCCCTTTTTCCAAAAACTGTAACATGAAAAACCCATAGTTTTGCCTGTTAGATTCCCCCAAATGAGTAACCAAAACAAACACAAGATCGTGAATCACAGTTCTACCGAGTCTGATTTCGAAAATAACCAACATAAACAGAATCCCCTTACCTTTCCCCAAAAACCAAATCCCAAACTCTACGGCTCCTAAATAGTGAACCGAGTTCTCAAAACCTATAAAACACAGTACAGAATATACTCACAATTCTATTCCCTACAAAACTACTCGAATGGAAATGAAAATCGAGCCTAACCTCAATTTTGAGCCAAAACGTAAAAGGGCCCGGAACGAAGATTCGATCCTCAAATCTTGTAGAGAATCTTTCCTTGATCCTCGTGGTAATGTCGGATCAACGATTCCAGCAACGTATGACGAAGAAATCTAGAGAAAGAGAGAGTGTTATTCGAGTTCCTAGAGAGAGAGAGAGAGAGAGAGAGAGAGAGAGAGAGAGAATATTTTGATTTCTTAGCTTAGAAGTAACCATTTGGATATTTATAGCCCTTTGACGCAGCCAACTTCGTCGACGAGATGTCATCTTCGTCGACAAGCCACTGAAGATAATTCATCAACGAGATGGTGGCTTCGCCGACGAGCCTAAGATTCCTAGTTTCCCAAAACCTCTCGGCTTCTCCTCGTCGACAAGCCTCTGGATTTCATCTCCGTGTAACAGAAGGCCTTCGTCGACGAACTCTGGCTTTGTCGATGAAGCCTACTCAATTTACAATTCTACCCTTATCTTTATTAATACATTATATATGTCATAGTTCGGGTTCTTACATTTCATTTCATTCACATGTAACCCATATTTATTAGTGAAGGTTTCTAAGAATAGAGGATATTACACACCCATACATATAGCTCCCCTCTGCTCTAATATCGTTTGTAACCCCGCCCGATCAACTCGGGTACGACTACAACTAATACTTATCAGGGCACTCACCTTACTCAATAAGCCCTCAGGTGGAGAGTTTTACTTTGCCTTATTTATCTATGTTATTAAACTCATGCACTTTCTTTTCACTTTCAATTTCATTGCATCATCTAGCACATTGCCCTAAGAATATTCTTTCTATTCCATGCTTCACCCCATGGTCGAGGTTATGCTACTCTAAAGATATTTATCATACCATGCTTCATCCCATGGTCGAGGTTATGCCACTCTAAAAATATTCTATATGCCATGCTTCTCCCTATGGTCGAGTTATGCTCACCTGAAAATATTCTTTACGCCATGTTTTTCCCTATAGTCGAGGTTATACTGTCCTAAATATATTTTTCCACACCATGGTTCACCCCACGATTGAGGTTATACTGCCCTGAATATATTCTCTACGCCATGCTTCTCCCCATGGTTGAGGTTATGGTCCCCTGAAAATATTCTCTATGCCATGCTTCACCCCATGGTCGTGGTTACACCCCCCCTGAAAATATTCACTACGCCATGCTTCACCCCATGGTCGAGGTTATTTCTCTCCATATTTCTCATTCACATTCTAGTATTCACAATTGCAGTTTTCACATCACAATTTTCCACATCCCTATATTCACAATTCCAGTATTCACATTTCACATTCATATTACAGTATTCACGTTGCAATATTCACATTCTTATATTCGCATTTCAATATTCACATTTCAACATTTTCATTGCAGTATTCACATTGCAATATTCACATTTTCATACTCACATTTCAATATTCACATTGCCATTTTCACATTTCCAGTATTTTCATTTCAAAATATACATTGCAATATTCACATTACAATTTTGACATTTCCAGTATTCTCATTTCAAAATATACATTGCAGTATTCACATTGCAACTTTCACATTTCACATTTATATTGCAGTATTAACATTGCAATATTCACATTTTCATATTCATATCTCATCTTATAATGGTATATATCACTTTTCAAAATTCTCATCATTTTCTGTTTCTTTCCCATATTTTCAACACACATTATATATATGTATCCCATTTCGTGAATTTCTACATTTCTCAATAATACAAATTATATTTTCATATTTCCCCATTTATTATAGAAAATATTTCTATAATCATATTTCATATTTCAAAATATCACAATTCAGTATCACTCAGATGCCACCCAATTTATCTAATATTTGTATTATAATAATTTTAGACAAAATACCATATGCTCATTTTCACATATCAATTCAAATAGTAGTTCTAAAAATACTGCTATAACTTATTCCCGTTTCCTGACTTACTAAGAGGCCTGCTAAAATACCCAAACCCACGCTCGCGATGTTCGAAACTCAAAACCCTGAAATTCACATTTTCCCCAAATCAATCAATTCAGTTCCCAGAATAATAATTATTTTAATATTTCTAGGCTCACATGTTCCCATTAACCCATTAAATTCTAAAAACACGGGTTTGATCCACTTTCCATATTTAAATTTAATTTCTAACATACTTAAAAATACCAATATGATCAAATCCCCGCAGTTTAATCTAGTTCAAAAATATTCCCAAAAATCTAATTTAAACAAATCTTGGAATTTAACTTAATTCCAAAATACTCCCCAAAAATTCTATTTAATCAATTCCTATAGTAGAACTTAATCCCAAGAATTTTTCCAAAAATCTAATATAATCCTATGCTACAGTTTAATTTAATCCCCGGAAAATCTTTAAAATCTAATATAATTAAGTACTCCAATTTAATAATCACACATTATAATTTAATCGATTGAATTTTTAAAATAATTGACATAATTTGTACTCCTCACCTTTGCCTTGGAGTGGTGCTTGGAAAGCCTAGTCCAAAAATTTACTCTACTAGACTTGTAGAGAAACGCTCCTAGAACATTGTGGTGGTTTTTGATCGTCAATTTGGCTAAATATTTAAGAGAAATTGAGGAAAGAGAGAGAGGTTACCTTAACCCCAGGAGTGGTGCCTACATCGCTCTTACGACAAATCCACTTCAGTAGGAATGTTGGGGGTGGAGAATGGAACCCAAAAATACGTTTCTCGATCGATGCCCATTCGGTCGACGAAATCAAGGAGAGAGAGAGAGAGAGAGAGGGGAGAGAGAGAGGGAGAGAGAGAGAGTGAGAAACAAAATTGAGAAGGGGGGTCCTCTGCATGCAACTTGCTTTCTCAGGAAGTTTCAAAACTTCCTAAGAACATATATACATACATATGTTTAGATAATATAATATCATTACTTCAATATATTAAATTACTTACACACACACACACACACACACACACATATAGAGCTTAAAAATACTTTAGCATATGAGGAAACACCAGTGCAGATTCTAGATAAAAAAGAACAGAAGTTGCGCACCAAGAAAATTTCATTAGTAAAAGTCCTATGGAGGAATCATGCAGTAGAGAAAGCGTCGTGGGAGCTTGAAGAGGAAATACAATAGAAGTACCCACATCTATTTAGTGGGAATTAGTATTAGTCAGGAAAAGGAAGGTAATAGTTCATATAAAGTCAATATTGTTTAACAGAATCAGTATCGTTTATATAGTGCAGGGTAAATATTGTATAAGTTATATTTTAGATTATAGGATAGGTAGTGTTTTGGTTTTGGAAGAATTTTATTTTATATGTATATTTGTAATCTTACAGAACCATAATTACAACCACGGTATTCCTCCGCCATAAGTGAGGGTAATTAATAAAACAAGTAACAAATTTTTCCTCAAAGGATGGTGTATAGCATAGATAGCAAATTTCGAGGACAAATTTTTTATAATAAGAGGAGAATGTAAAGACCCGAAAAATAATAGTAATTGCATAATAAATAGAAAAATGATATAATGGGAGGGAAAGGAAAATCCAAAAGGAACAAAAGCAGGGTTCGTCGACGAACATCCTTATGTGGTTCGTGGACGAGCTTCAGTGTCTTGTCGACAAAAAGATATCGAGAAGGGGGAATTTAGATCCTTTGGCTCGTCGATGAACTCAACACCCTCGTTGACGAACTCCTTTTATAAGTTTGTCGACGAGTCCAGGTGTCTCGTCGACGAAGCCACGTAGACAACTGCCTATATATAGCAGAAAATCACTTTTTCAACGAGAAATTTCATTCCTTTTCAATTTCTCTTTATACATTTCGGTTTCTCCACCTTCTCTCTACGATTCTGACCCCGATTTTCCCCATTTTCATGATCATAAGTTGCTACGATGATCTCGGGGAGATTCTCTACAATTTAGCCGGAGCAGAATGTTGATTTGAGTATCTTGGGCACCATCCCAAAATCAGGGTAAGTAATTTTAGGGTTTATGTGCTTATTCGGAATTTCGGAACCCAAAAAATGTGTTAGATGTTAATATATTGAGGTTTGAGTTGAGTGAACTAGGGTGAATGTGATTTCAAGGTTTGGAATTTGGAATGCCACAGGGGTGATTTAGGGTTTTTAACAGACTTCACAGGAATAGATTAAGTCAAGTATTTTCAGAAATTTATTTATGAATTAATGTATTTTGGGGAATACTGATGATTAATGTATTTTTTGGGAATAATGATGTTGAGTAAAGAAAATAGATTTTATAGCATGTTATAATATTATATAGAGTAGAACTCACTTGTGTGGCATGAGTATAAATTTAACGTAAAATTAGTATGTTTAAAAAGTTATCATTTCAAAGAATATGTATGGTTTTTTTAATAATTTTTAGAAGATCCTATACAATACATATGTTAAAGATATTTTTAGTCTATAATGATGTAAGCCGAGATTTGATAGCCGGCGTAGATGTCGAGATATAATAGAAGGCATAGATGCCGAGATATGATAGCCAGCACAGATGTCGTGATCAGTTTTATTATGAGGATTTATTCAAAAATTAGGAAATGATAGTTTTTATTCAGAAAATATATAAAAGCCATATTTTATTACAAAAATATGAAAATGTTATTTAAGAACAGAAATACAGTATATGAAATGTATTATCTAATAATAGAACTCGGATGGTTACCTATGTTAAGAGCATGGTACCGTAGCTAGTTAATCAGATCGGTGTAGTAGGATACCCACTGATTGTTGACCCCTAGAGGTTGTTGGTTAGTAGGCTGGGCGGACTAGTTTAGGTATAGACGGCAGTGCAACCACACTATTCAGGAAGTGTGGGTTGGTAGCTGATTAGCCCAAAAGTGTAGGCGGTGTAGTAGGATACCCACTGTGTTACTGGCCCCTAGAAGTTGTCAATGTAGTAGGCTCGGCAGGTCAGGT
Organism: Malania oleifera; assembly: GCF_029873635.1. Lineage (NCBI taxonomy): Eukaryota > Viridiplantae > Streptophyta > Magnoliopsida > Santalales > Ximeniaceae > Malania > Malania oleifera. The sequence goes on along the minus strand of NC_080424.1, from coordinate 44,253,454 downwards.
TGGGTGGGCAATCGTGCATAGTTATGTTATGTTTGACTTAACCTGGTAGGCCAGCCAGTGTTAAGTCCAGCCTACAGGTCGCACAACCCAAATCATGAGGGGTGGAGTCATGATACACAAATTTACATCCAGGGTATAATTTCAGTAAATAAAACAAATGATTTTTAAGATATGAAAATTCATTATGATATAGTATGTTTAAAAGTATAGATTTTCATATGATATCAGATACAACTTAAGATATGCATATATTACAATTACATTATTTGCAGTATATGTTTATAGTATGATAATACTCACATTACCACACACTGATTTTAGTTTATTTCCCTAACTAAGAGGTGTCTCACTCCAGCATTACAAATATTTCAGAAAATCCCGACAAACGAGTAGAGCGAGCTCCATGATAGAGGAGTTCATAGGTACTACCCAATTGCAGGGTAAGTAGTCGAGTCAGACTCATGATGGACTTTTGGGATATATATATATATATATATATATATATATATGTATATGTATATGTATATGTATATGTATATGTATATGTATATGTATATGTAGAAACAGTGAAACTCTGGTATTGTATATATGTAAAGTGTATTTTGGTTCCGCTGCTTGGAGTCGGAGTTGGCTTTGACTATGTATTATGGTATCAGAGTATTATTAGAGTAATAATATTTTAAGCAAAAAAAAAAAATGGTTCTAAAGTCAAGTCGTTACATTTTGGCATCAGAGCTTAGGTTGCTAGGTTTTATAGACTTTAGTGTCTAGCGGAAACAATACCAGAGTATAGGAATAGATCAGGAATTTAGAGAGTCAATGCTGGGAAATTAAGATGAGTATTTAGGGTTTTGTTCCATAATCAGGAAGGAAGACTTCTATAGTGATTTCTGTGTTTTTCCTTGGGTGACTATTTCAAGAAAGTCACAGTAAATTACTGTCGGGCTATGTTTCTCAATTGCTGGACTGAATCTTAAATTGAGAATAAGGACTTTAGGTTAATTGAAGATATGAGATTTAAGTTAGATAAATATGTTAGCTATGTTTTGTAGACAGGGTCCTCAGATTATGTTTATCTTTTTTTCAGGATGGACCTTGGGGGTAGCAGCGCTCACGCTAGTGGTGATGATGGTGCAAGCCCCTCTGGTGCGGGCAGTGGTGATTCAGACGCAGTTTTGTGTAGTGTGGCTCAGCAGGTTATGGCTAAGATTGCACGAAACTCTAGGGAGCAGGGAGGACTAGCTGCAGACTAGGGCTACACTATAGAGAATTTTGCCAAAATGAATCCTCCAGTGTTTTCAAGAGGAGCTGATTGTGTAGTGGCTGAAAACTAGATGCAGGAGATCGAGAAAATATTGATGGTGATTTATTGCACTGATAAGCAAAGGGTTCTTTATGCCACGTATATGTTGTTAGGTACGGAAGAGAGATGGTGGACAGTTGTAAAATTGCCTGAGGAATAGAGACCTGTACCAGTGGTTATGTCTTGGAACCGATTCAAGGAGATGTTCTTTGATCATTATTTTCCTCCTACTATTAGAGAATCTAAGATAGCAGAATTTCTAAATTTGAGACAAGGGCAACAGACATTTCATCAATATGCAACAAAGTTTATCAAGTTGTCACACTTTGCTCCCTACATCGTTCTAGATGAGGTGAAAATGGCGAGGATGTTTGAGAGGGGTTTGAGACATGACATTCATAGACATGTGGCAGTACTAAAGGTGCAATATTTCTCTGAATTAGTGGATAAGGCCATAGTGGGAGAGGAGAGCAGCTAGAGGGATGTGGAGACATCGAGTCAGAGGAAGAGGCCCATGCCTTTGGGATTCCAAGTAGGGTCCAGCCGAGGCCCTCGGAAGGGAGATAGATCTAGCAAAGCTCTGAGGCAAAATACAGGGAGACGGGAGGTTCAGGGAGAGCAGGCATATCCAGTTTGTCTTACATGTGGAAAGAGACATAGAGGAGAATGCCGAGTAGGGAGTGATAGCCTTGGTGTATTCTCAAGAGGGGGGGTGAATTAGGTATTTAAAAATTAATCTCCTAGGTTCAACTAATCTAGCAAGCAATATTTCACAAACCTAAGGTCTTTCTATGTATTCAGAATCCCAATCAAATATTTAAAATATAAACTTTCACAAACCTAAGGTCTTTCTATGTATTCACAATCCCAATCAAATATTTAAAATATAAACATAAACATACAGGTGCAGAAAGTAAATTGCGAAAAATAAAATCAACACCAGATATGTTATCGGGGTTCGTCCAACTATGCTTACATCCCTGCCTCTAGCTCGCCAGCCCGAGGATTCCACTAATGCTCACTTAATGGGTAGAGCGGCACCTAATACAACCAGGTCAATTAGCATAAGGTTGACCTCAACCATTACAAATTCTCCTTGCAGAGCGGAGAAGGCCTTAACAATCCTTACGGGCTGGATTACCGCCCCCTCAAGCCACGCCTGGAATACAACAGTATTTTTCACAAAATAATCGGTACAGTGATTATGCTTCTCAAGTAAAGTAGATATGTACCCAATGTAATCTATCACATGCACATCAACAATATTGGTAATGTAAGCTCAATGATGTGAATTAATGTGCAAATAACACTTAACAAGATATGATCACAATAATGTTCAAGAGTGTTCTAAACAAGTTGTATCTTTGAAACATGTTTATATCAAATCTCAATGTTCAATCATAGTTTCAAATATGCTAGTCAAATATTCAAACTAACTCAAAATATTTCCTTCAATGAAATAAGCACACGAGTAGTTTGAAAAATATTTTAGCTTCTAGAAAATATTTTGCATAACAAAATCAAAGCTATGGGACACTTGCAATAACAATGTAAATACCCTAAGCTTGCTAATTTATCCTAACACAAGATTTATAATATTGAAATCTATGGGATAAACTTAACTAAACTCCCAAAAATGAATCAAACAATCATCCAAAAAAATGGGAGTATTAGTACTATCTAATAAACACAAGAACAATAAATAAACTCTCACAATATCAAGATGTATCAAGGGAATAAATATTTGAGAGTATTTTGGGCAAAATGAGATTTTGAGATAAAGAGGATTTTTGCTAATTATTTTGGCTAATCTCTTGCTAATCATCACAAATGAACCCATATTTATAGAAAAGATAAAAAATATAACCGTTTGAGACCTATTGGGTATTCTTAGAAAAGTCTAAAATGCTTAGGAAATATTAAGCCCAAATTAATCCTTATTTACCTCAGTTAAAATAATTTTAACCCGGCAAGGTTCGGGTGGCTGAACTGAGGTTCGGTCGCCCAAATAGATACATTTTTAAAAGGCCTTAAAAATGGTTCGGTTGCTCGAGTGTAGGTTTAGTAGCCAGAACAAAAGTCAGAAACATTTGTTCGTAAGTTCAAGTGTCCGGTCCTAGGTTCAATAGCCTGGGGCCTATTTGAACTAAAATGCTCGACAGCGCGAGTTGGTGAAATGTCTTTTTCAAAGGGTTCAGTCGCCCAGGGAAGATATGGTCAAAATGTGTTCAGTCGCGCTAAGCATGGTCAAATTGTTGACTTCTCAATAGTTCGGGCGCTTGAGGTGAAATGAACCCCTGGGTTCGGTTGCTCGAGTTCTCTCAATTTTTCCTATTTTATTCATTTTTAACACTCCTCAATTTTGTATGATATATGTGCATGAGTGTTGGGACCTAGAGTCATACTAGGGTCTTACTGAGGCCATTTTGAGATAGTCCCAAAAATCTGGTGAAGGTCGACCGAAGGGTGCCCTAAGGTCATTCGGTCCCTATGGTCAATCTATGGTCATTTTGAGCTTACAAAACCTATATGCATGACATGCAAAGATTATTGCAGAACGATATAAATTATTATAGACCTAAATATAAAATAAAATATAAACATACAACTAGAAATAGACACCGGTCTTCATGCGCTGCTCCTTTGCAAATCCATGGAATATGCCGAAAAATGTGCGCGTTTAAGTGCGTCTCAGGTTCTATCTCTCATCTGTCATCTCTGCTTAGATAAGTAATCCTTTTTATACACTCAAAGCTCACATATGAGATACTGTGATTTGTCATAATCGAAATAGGGAGCTGACAAAAAAGTCAACAGGGAGGAATGTCTACTATCGATGTGGTGGACCGGGTCATGTAGCACGGAATTGTCATACGCAGTATAGTACTGCTCCTACTCTTAGACCATTTGGAAGGAATATCCAGGCATCCAGGGGTGGCGTCCAGTAGACACGACCCTGACAAGGGTCTATGCGTTGACGCCGGGAGATGTTGAGGCTGCAAGGGACATCATGACAGGTATGATTATTACTTCATCATATAAAGCTGTTGTTTTATTTGACACAGGTTCCACCCATTCATTCGTGTCATTCAGGTATGTCAAATTAACTAGAGTTGAAACACAGTTGTTAGATATAGATTTGTTAGTAGCCACGCCAACTGGATCAATAGTGAGATGTGGAAGGGTACTTAAAAACTATCCAGTGGTCATTCAAGAGAAAATATTACCAGTTGATCTTGTAGTGCTAGACATACAAGGATTCAATATAATATTGAGTATGGACTGACTGAAAGCTAACTAGGCCAGCATTAATTGCCATAAAAAAGAGGTGATTTTTAGACCCCTGGGAGAGTAGGAATTCAAATTTGTGGGATTGCGTGTGCATGCCTTGCCACAGTTAGTGTCAGCTATTCAGTCCAAGAGGTTACTTCAGGGTGGTTGCTAGAGGTATGTTGCGTATATAAAGGAATTTCCAAAGGAAGAATTGAAACAAGATGATATTCCAGTAGTTAGAGAATTTCTAGATATTTTTCTGGAGGAATTACCTGGTTTACTTCCAGATCAAGAGATTGAATTTGTCATAGATTTACTACCAGGGTCAGCACCGATATCTAAAGCACCCTACAGAATGGCTCCAACAGAATTGAAAGAATTGAAAGACCAGTTGCAGGAGTTTTTGGATAAAGGATTTATTAGGCCTAGTGTGTCGCCTCAGGGAGCACCAGTCCTGTTCATGAAGAAGAAAGACATGACTTTGAGGATGTGCATTGATTATAAAGAGATAAATAAAGTGACTATCAAGAATAAATATCCTCTTCCCAGAACTGATGATTTATTTGATTAGCTCTAGAGAGACCCAAGTTTACTCCAAGATTGACCTTCGGTCAGGATATCACCAAGTGAAAGTTAAAGCAGAGGATATTTCAAAGACAACATTCAGGACCAAATATGGCCACTATGAATTTCTAGTTATGTCATTTGGTTTGACTAATGCACCCACAATGTTTATGGATTTGATGAATCAGGAATTTCATCATTACTTAGATCAGTTTGTTGTGGTATTTATTGATGATATATTGGTCTACTCGAAGAGTTTTGAAGAGCATGAAGATCATCTGAGACCAGTACTGCAGGTACTGAGGGAAAAGAAGCTATATGCTAAGTTCAAGAAATGGGAAGTTTGGCTGAGGCGGGTCACTTTCCTCGGACATGTGATTTTCGGGGATAGCATATCAGTAGATCCAAGCAAAATAGAAGTAGTGGTGAAATGGGTAAGATCGGGAAATGTTCAAGAGGTCAGAAGTTTCCTTGGCCTGGCAGGGTACTATCGGTGTTTTGTGGATAATTGTTCCATAATATCAGGTCCATTAGCACGACTCACTAGGAAAAATGTGAAGATTGAATGGACCAATGAGTGTAAGCAGAGCTTCTAGAAGTTGAAGCAGCGGCTGGTCACTACACTGGTATTATCTATTCCATCAGGAGAGGATGAATTTTTTATCTACAATGACGCATCCCATAAGGGACTTGGGTGTGTGTTGATGCAGTATAGGAGGGTTATTTCTTATGCTTCACGATAGCTTAGGGAGTATGAAAAGAACTACCCAGTACATGATTTTGAGTTAACTGCAGTGGTGTATGCTCTATAGATCTGGAGGCATTATCTTTATGGTGGGAGATGTGAGATCTTCACTAACCATAAAAGTTTGAAGTATTTCTTCACCTAAAAAATAATTGAATATGAGGCATAAGAGATGGTTGAAACTTATTAAGGATTACAATTGTACCATCAGTTACCACCCGGGGAAAGCAAACGTGGTAGCTAATGCTATAAGCTAAAAATCAGTGGGAGTAGCACTATCAGTAGGGATGATTTAGCATCCAATTCATATGGATTTGGAGAGGCTCAGGGTGGAGTTAGTAGAGGGTGAGCACGAGGCATTTATTGCGAATTTAGTACTACAACCTACCCTGCAGGAGAGGATTAAAGCTGCTCAAAGGAATGATCCAAAATTGGAAAAACTGATGGATAAAGTGTAGTGCAATTAGGGGGAGGAGTTTAATATTTCAGATGATGGAGCTCTGAGGTTTTCGAATCAGGCTGTGTGCACCTATAGATACTAAAATTAAGAGTACTAACGTAGAAGAGGCACACATATCACTTTACACCGTACATCCTGGAAGCACTAAGATGTACCGAGACCTCTAGGAGTCTTTCTGGTGAAGCGGTATGAAGAAGGAGATAGTTGTGTTTGTGGAATAGTGTTTGACGTGCTAGCAAGTAAAGGCTGAGCACTAGAGACCAACGGTATAGTTGTAGCCACTCCACATTCCTGAGTGGAAGTGGGATCATATCTCCAAGATTTTGTTATAGGGTTACCACCGGCATTGCATGGGCAGAATGCCATTTGGGTGATTGTAAACCGACTGATGAAGATTGCTCATTTTCTCTCGGTTAAAGTCAATTATTCTATAAGTAGGTTGGCGGAATTATATATTCAGGAGATAGTTCGACCGCATGGTGTGCCGCTATCTATAGTTTCAGATCGAGACCCACGATTTACGTCAAGATTTTGGAGGAGTTTACAGGAAACTTTGGGGTCTCAGTTATCCTTTAGCACAACATTTCATCCTCAAAAACATGGGTAGACAGAGAGGACAATCTAAATACTAGAAGATATGCTCCGAGCATGCGTGCTGGATTTCGGTGGTAGTTGGACCCTCTATATGCTGCTGGTTGAGTTCGCGTATAATAACAGCTACCAAACTAGCATCAAAATGACACCTTATGAGGCATTGTATGGTATGAGATTCCATTCTCCGTTATACTGGGATGAAGTGGGTGAAATGCGAGTTTTGGGGCCAGAGTTAATGCAGCAGACATATAATAAAGCCTGACTTATTAAAGACAGAATCAGCACAGCTCAGAGTCGAAAGAAAAGTTACGCAGAAACTTGCTGCCGAAAATTGGAGTTTGATGTGTGAGATCAGGTATTTTTTAGAGTAGCACCGCTGAAAGGAGCTATGAGGTTTGGGAGGAAGGGTAAGTTGAGCCCTAAGTTTATTAGCCCATTCGAGATACTTGAAAGAGTGGGTTCAGTCGCCTACAAGCTAGCTTTACCACCAGCTCTATCCAAGATTCATGACGTATTTCATGTTTCCATGCTGAGAAAATAATTTCCAAATCCGCCCATGTGATCAACTGTGAGGATATAGAGCTTAGAGATACTTTAGCATATGAAAAACACTAGTGCAGATTCTAGATAGAAAAGAACAGGAGTTACGCACCAAGAAAATTTCATTAGTAAAAGTCCTGTGGAGGAATCATGTAGTAGAGGAAGCCTCATGGGAGCTTAAGGAGGAAATACGATAGAAGTACCCACATCTATTCGGTGGGAATCGGTATTAGTCAGGAAAAGGAAGGTAATATTTCATATAAAGTCAGTATTTTTTAATAGAATTAGTATTGTCTACATAGTGCAGGGTAAATAATGTATAAGTTATATTTTAGATTATAGGATAGGTAGTGTTTTGGTTTTGGAAGAATTTTATTTTATTTGTATATTTGTAATCTTCCAGAACCATAATTGTAACCATGGTATTCCTCTGCCATAAGTGAGGGTAACTAATAAAACAAGTAACAAATTTTTCCTCAGAGGATGGTGTATAGCATAGATAGCAAATTTTAAGGACGAAATTTTTATAAGAATGGGAGAAGTAGAGACCTTGAAAATAATAGTAATTGCATAATAAAGAGAAAGGGAGATTAATGGGAGCAAAAGGAAAATCCAAAAGGGACAAAAGCAGGGTTCATCGACGAACCCCCTAGGTTTGTCAATGAACATCATTATGTGGTTTGTCGACGAGCTTCAGTGTCTCGTTGACAAAGAGATACCAAGAGGGGGGAATTCAGACCCTTTGGTTCGTCAACGAACTCATCACCCTCGTCGACAAACTCCCTTCATAAGTTCTTCGATGAGTCCACGTGTCTCGTCAACGAAGCCACATGAACAACTGCCTATATATAGCAGAAAATCGTGTTTGCAGCGCGAAATTTCATTAATTTTCACTTTCTCTCTCTACATTTCAATTTCTCCACATTCTCTCTACGATTCCGACCCAGATTTTCCCCGTTTCTACGATTAGAAGTTGCTACGATGATCTCGGGGAGATTCTCTACAACTTAGCCGGAGCGGAATGTTGATTTGAGTACCTTGGGAACCTCCCAAAATCAGGGTAAGTACGTAATTTTAGAGTTTATGTGCTTATTTGGAATTTTGGAACCCAGATGTTAATATGCTAGAGTTTGAGTTGAGTGAACTGGGGTGAATGTGATTTCAGAGTTTGGAGTTTGGAATGCTGTAGGCGTGATTTAAGGCTTTTAACAGGCTTTGCAGGAATCAGGTAAAGGAATAGATTGAGTCAGGTATTTTCAGAAATTTATTTATGAATTAATGTATTTTTGGGAATATTGATGATTAATGTATTTTTCGGGAATACTGATGTTGAATAGAGAAAATAGATTTTATAGCATGTTATAGTATTATACAGAGTAGAACTCACTCGTGTGACATGAGTATAAATTTAACGTAAAATCTGTATGTTAGAAAACTTATTATTTCAAAGAACATGTATGGATTTTCAGTAATTTTTAGAAGATCATAGATAGTACAAATGTTAAAGATATTTCTAATATATATGATATGATAGTCGGCACAGATGTTAATATATGATAGCCGGCGTAGATGTCGTGATTAGTTTTATTATGATGATTTATTCAGAAATTATGAAATGACAGTTTTTATACACAAAATATGTAAAAGCCAAATTTTATTACAGAAATATGAAAATATTAATTACGAACAGAAATATATAATATGAAATGTATTATCTAATAACAGAACCCGGATGGTTACATATGTTAAGAGCACAATACCGTAGCTAGTTAATTAGATCGATGTAGTAGGATACCCACTAAGTGCCAACCCCCATAGGCTGTTGGTGAGTAGGCTGGGAGGACCAGTTTGGGTATAGTTGACAATACAACCACACTTCAGGAAGTGTGGGTCTATGGCCTATTAGCCCAGAAGTTTAGGTGGTGTAGTAGGATACCTACTGTGTTACTGACCCCTAGAGGTTGTTGGTGTAGTAGGCTGGTCAGGCCAGGTTGGGTGGGCAATCGTGCATAGTTATGTTATGTTTGAATTAACATGGTAGGCCAACCAGTGTTAAGTCCAACCTACGAGCCGCACAACCAAGATCATGAGGGGTGGAGCCATGATACACAGATTTACATCCAGGGTATAATTTCAGTAAAATATAGATTTTACATATGATTTTTAAGATATGAAAATTCATTATGATATGGTAGGTCTAAAAGAAGAGATTTTCATATGATATCAGACACAACTTAAGATATGCATATATTACAATTACATTATTTGCAGTACATGTTTATAGTATGATAATACTCATAGTGCCACACACTGATATTAGTTTATTTCTCCTACTAAGAGGTGCCTCACTCCAGCATTACAAATATTTCAGAAAATCCCGATAGATGAGTGGAGTGAGCTCCGTGATAGAGGAGTTCATAGGTACTACCTAGTTGCAGGGTAAGTAGTCGAGTTAGACTCATGATGGATTTTTGGGTTATATTTGTGTATATGTAGAAACAGTGAAACTCTGGTATTGTATATATGTAAAGTGTATTTTGGTTCTGTTGCTTAGATAATATGTGTTGATTTAGGTGTAATCCCAAGAGAGGGGGTGAATTGGGTATTTTAAAATTCTTTGAAACTATTTACCAATTAATCTCTATTTCTATATTTAACTAATTAATGGCAGAGATTTCAAGCTGATTTAAATTACTATATTGATGACTTCCTTTTTACCCAATTAAATGCGTGTGAAGTTATTCAACATACACAAGCAACCTAGATATTGAAATGCAATGCGGAAAATAAAGAGATAAGGGAAGAGAGAATGCAAATGCAGTTTTTACGAGGTTCAACCAACCCGGCCTACGTCCTTACCTTGAGCAACCCACTCAAGGATTCCACTATAATCCTTGTTCCTTAAATTAGGACGAAACTTCCCTTACAATCCGCTGCTTACAAGAGGTACAACTTCCTCCTATTCCGCTGCTTACAAGAGATACAACTTTCTCCTCAAACCTGGTTCACAACCCAAATCGTGAATACAATGAAATCTGTAAAACACTCAAAGTTACTTCCAACAAAGCTAGTGAGTACAATTCAAATTCCTAATACATAATCATATGATGAAACTTGAAACTCAGAATGAATGTAATGATATAATTGTTATATGCAAAAATATGATTCACTAACTAACCCTTTTATCAAATCTCCTAAAAATAAAGATATATTATAAACGCATTGGAGAAAATTTGGGTTCTAGTTCACTTTGCGAAAATGCATGAATATATCTAATGTGAACTTATTCAAAACTTTCTCTTGAATAATCGATCAATCAAAATCAACAACTTTCTTTCAAATATTCAATCACACAATGATCTTTGTAATATGCCAATACATATATATATATATATATATATATATATATAAATATAATATGATTTCCAAAAATCATAAACTGAATATAATGTTTTCTAGAAGATATCCTTCAATAAAATAAACAATTTTGAACACTAAGGATATTCAATCAAGTGTTTTAACATATCTAAAAAATAAATCCTTTAACTGAACACACACTTGAATCAAAACTGGTTAACCTATAGCAAAAACCTTTCTTGAGTAGTGATCTTATTTAAAATAACCTATAAATAAATACACTCAAGATCAATCACTTATCTTATATTCAATAAGTGATTTAGAGATGAAAAGTTCTTTGAATATATATATATATATATATATATATATTAATAAGCGAACCAGTACATATGAAAAACTATTATGAGAATAAACATAAACGTGCAAATTTATATACCAAACCTCAATACCAAAAAAAAGAAGTGCAAAATGATTGCTAGATTGTCTTTTGAAAAACGAGGTAGCCTTAGCTCAGATTCGATGTGAGAACTTGAAATCCCAATCTAAAGTTTCAGCAATGTGTTCAAATTGAGCTAAACGTGCAATCTCCTCAAGCGAATGCCAAAGGTTTGTTCTCCTCTATTCTCAATGATCTTTTCTTGCGTACTGGGGTTTAGATGTTCAATATATAGGTGTCTTACCCTTAGAATCAATCTTGACCGTTGGATCAAAAAATATCTCTCGAGTTTTCTTATTAAAAATTAAATTTTTAAGTTTTCCCGCAAGTTCAGATGATTGAGGTCAAAGACACAGACGACTGAAGTTCCTTAAAGTTTCAAAAAATTAACCTGGACACAGGGTCAGACGACTGAAGTTTGGGGTTTAGATGACTAAAGTGTCAAGTTCAGACGACTGAAGTTTGAGTTCAGTCTTCTGAGGTGCTTATGCCAAGTTCTATGTTTCACCATTAATTCTTCAAGTGATTGAACTTAATCTTCAGTCTTCTAAAGAAATTCTTCAGACGACTGAGGTTATCTCCAGTCTTCTGAAGTGGCAACTTCAGGCGACTAACCGCTGAGTTCAGTCGTCTGAAGTTCCTAAATCCTGAAATTTTTCTTTAAACTTTGAAAAACTGCTTTCCTCTCTTTCTTGGCTCTTTTATAAAAATATTTTCTGGGGTTTTAAAAATATTTCTAAGTCCATGAATGTCCTCTAATGATGTTCATGAAATGCATGAGTCCTAAGTTCATTTTAGTTTATGATTTGAGCCTCCAATTAAATCATACAAAAATGTAAATACATGAGTTTTAAGTACCCATTCCCATGAAGCTCTTGAACTTGTTGCTTGCATCTTCATTCTTGTACACTTTAAGTTTCATGGATTTGCCAAGTTATGTAAGCTTTATTCTTTATGGCTTCCATGACTTGTTATCCTTCCGTGCATGCTTAATACAGGTCATGTTCACAATCTCAATGCACAGATCAAATACCAAGTAATTTGTCATTATGAAAACAGGATTGGACTCATAGAGTCAATAATCTCCCCCTTTTTTATGATGAAAAATACACGAACTAAAATATAGAATAAAAATGGGTTATACCTAACAAGCACCTAATAAGCCCCCCCCCCCCCCCTCAAATAATGCATCCAATATTCAGTAAGTGAAATATGCTCATGCCAAATACAATATGCTCATGTTCATACAATATGCTCATGTTCATACATATGTTGTTTAGCCTAATTCCAAATAAAATATGCTCATGCTCATACAACCGTTGTTTAGCCTGATTCTTCTCCTATAATCTGATTTTTTTATTTTTTATTTTACACAATTAGATTTGCCAACAAATTTTGCTCCTGATTTTTCAAACAATTTTCGCCATTATCCTTCTCCCCCTTTTGCACAATTAGTTTTGCCAACAATTTTTGCTCCTAATATTTCTCCCCCTTTTGACATCAACAAAAAGGTAGATAGCAATCATACATAAGTGGACATAACCTTATGTTTTTCTTCCATTTGAAATCTTAAAGTTTTAAACTTGTTCAACCATCAACTTTGACAAAAAAAAAAAATTTACTTCTCCCCCCTTTTGACATCAATCATCCCCCTTGCTAATGCTTAAATCTATGTTGTGGAATTTAAAATTGCATTGTGAACATACACAGTGTGCCAAATGTCAAAGATTATGTGAGGATACCAATGTTTACATCTTAAAAATGCGATATCGAATGTTGATTAATGTGATATCAAATGAGAACATGTGAGCTAAATATAAAACTTTTGACAAATTGTGAACATTAAGTGACGTTGCTCCCCCTGAATTATGTCATTTACTATAATTCTAGGCAGCCTCTCGACTATGCATCAAGCCTAATTTGGATAAACCTATCCTCCGCAAGTGGTTTCGTGAATTCATCTGCCCATTGTTCATCCGTGCATATAAAATTAAGTGTCACATCTCCTTTTTGCACATGATCACGAAGAAAATGATGTCTTATCTCTAAATGTTTAGTTCGTGAGTGTAATATAGGATTCTTTGAGATGTTTATTGCACTCATATTGTCACATCTTATAAGAATTATTTCATAGCTTAATCCAAAATCTTTCAGTTGTTGCTTCATGTATAGCGTTTGAGCACAATAACTACATGCCCCTATGTATTCAGCCTCGGTTGTCGAAAGAACTACTAAATTTTTTTTCTTGGAAAACCAAGAGACTAAGGAATGTCCTAAGAAATGACAAGTACCACTAGTGTTCTTCCTATCCACTTTGCTACCCGCAAAATCAGCATCTGAATAGCTAAATAATTTCAAAAGATGTGTACTTAGGATACCATAATCCAATTTCCACGGTTCCTATTAGGTATCTAAGTATTCGTTTAATAGCTAGCAAATGTGACTCTTTGGGTACAGTTTGAAATCTTGCGCACAAACATACGCTAAACATTATATCAGGTCTTTTGGTAGTCAGATATAATAAGCTACCAATCATTCCATGATAAAGCTTGACATCTACTGGTATACCTTGTTCATCTTTGTCTAATTTCGATGAAGCACTCATAGGTGTACCTAGTATTTTTCCATCTTCCATATTAAACTTTTTGAGTAGATCTCTAATATACTTCGATTGATTTATAAATATTCCATGTTTCTCTTGTTTGATCTTAAGTCCTATGAAGAAATTTTGTTCACCCATCATGCTTATCTCAAATTCATTTTGCATAGTATTAGCAAATTCATCACACAATTCTTTTTATGTAGCTCCAAATATGATATCATCTACATAAACTTGGATTAGGAGAATGTCATCTTTCTTAGTCTTTATGAACAAAGTTGTATCTATCTTTTCTCTGATAAATCCTTTCTCTAGTAGAAATCCGCTTAGCCTTTCATACCAAGCTCTAGGAGCTTGCTTTAAACCGTACATGGCTTTTGTCAGCCTATAAACGTGATCTGGATTCTTATGGTTTTCAAAACCTAGGGGTTGTTCTATATACACTTCTTCACTTATGTAGCCATTTAAAAATGCGCTTTTGACATCCATTTGATATAACTTGAAATCCTTAAAAGCTGCATATGCTAAAAGCATTCAAATGGCTTCCATTCTAGCTACAGGTGCAAAGGTTTCTTCAAAATCTATTCCTTCTTCCTGGTTATATCTCTGAACTACTAGTCTAGCCTTATTTCTCACAACTATCCCATGTTCGTCCTTTTTATTCTTATATATCCATTTTGTTCCAATGATTGACTTATCCTCAGGTCTAGAAACTAATGTTCATACTTTGTTTCTCTCAAACTGGTTTAACTCTTCTTGCATGGACAACACCCATGATTCATTCTCAATTGCTTCACTCACATTCCTAGGTTCTTCTTGGGATAGAAAGGCAAAATGACTGATCATTTTCCTAAGTGAGGATTGTGTGGCTACTCCACGTAATCGTTCACCTATTATTTGATCAATGGGATGATTCTTTATGTACTTCATTCTCTAGGTGGCTCATTAACCTCATTTTCAATTTGATCAGTTTTAGTGGATGGTTCCTTAGTTTCACTTTTCTTTCCTGAATCATCTTTAATGGATAGTTCTTCAAATTCCTTGTTTATTTCAATTTCATCTTCATCAGGTCTTTTGGAGAAGGGATTTGACTCATCGAACACTACATGAATAGATTTAATAACTGTTAATGTTCATTTGTTATAAACTCTATAAACTATCTAAGGTATACCCTAGGAGATACCTTCATCTGATTTCACATCAAACTTTCCTAGGTGTTCGTTGTCTCTAATCACAAAACATTTATAGCCAAAGATATGAAAATATGATATGTTTGGTCTATGGTCATTCCATAACTCATATGGTGTCTTATTTAGTGATGGTCAAATTATAACTTTGTTCATAACATAGCAGGTGGTATTCACTGTCTCAGCCCAAAAATACTTAGATAATTTATGTTCGTTAAGCATAGTTCTGGTCATTTCTTGTATAGACCTATTCTTCCTCTCAACTACACCATTCTTTTGTGGTGTTCTAGGGGCTAAAAAATTATGGGCTATTCCTAATGAATTACAATAGTCTTCCATGCCTTGATTTTTAAATTCTCTACCCCTATCACTTCGAATTTTAGTGATAGTATATCCCTTTTCATTTTGGATTTTCTTGCACAGGTTTATAAATTGTTCACACGCTTCATCTTTGTGACCTAAGAATAATACCCATGTAGATCTTGAAAAATCATCAACTATGACAAATGCATATGATTTTCCTGCTAAACTCTGAATTGGGTTTGGACCAAATAAATCTAAGTGTAGCATTTGAAGTGGCCTAGTAATGGAGATTTCTTTCTTCTTTTTACATCTTGTTCTTGCTTGTTTTCCTAGTTGACATGCCTCAAAAATTTTATCTTTGACAAATTTTGTCTTAGGCGATCCTTTAACTAAGTCTCCCTTGACTAGTTTAGATATTAAGTCCATGTTTGCGTGTCCTAGTCTCCTATGCCAAATCCAACTAAGTTCATTCATAGCAGAGAAGCATGTCACACTCTGTGAGGTTAAGTTATCAAAACTGGTGGTATATACGTTTTCATTATGCTCAGCTGTGAATAGTATCTTATTATCAGTTATGTGTTCAACTATGCACTTATCATGTTCAAAAGACACTTTGTAACCTTTGTCACATAGTTGGCTTATACTCAATAAGTTGTGCTTTAAACCCTCAACTAGTAAAATATCATCAATAATAAGTGATGAATCATTACCAACTTTACGTACACCTGTGATCCTTCCCTTAGCATTATCTCCAAAGGTGACAAATCCTTCATCCTTGGATGTAATGGACGTGAGCTTCGCTTTATTCCCGATCATGTGATGTGAGCATCCGCTATCCATATACCATCTGTCTTTTGAAGATGATGATCTTAAGCATATTTGCAAGACACAATCAGACAATTAGCTTTGGTACCCAGATTTTTTTAGGTCTAGGAGGATTAGTGCTAGATTCTCCTTTTACCTTCCATACTTTCTTAATTTTAACATCTTTACTTTTTAAAGGACAGTCAAATTTTATGTGACCCAACCTTTTACATTTTAAACATGTAATATGTCTATGATAATCCTTAGTTGGAACATATGATTTTGACTCTCTTACATAATATCTCATGTGAAGATGTCTTTGTTTTAGATTTTCTTTCCCATTCAAACCAAGACCTTCCTTTTCTAGAGAATTTCTTTGAACTCCTAGGAGTTTTTCAAAATTCTTTTGTCCTTCAGTAAATTTACTAATGATTTTAGATTTATCTTTCAAATCCTTTTCTAAATCCTCAATTTTCAATTCTTTGTCTTTCATAAGAAATGCATGAGATTCATTTTGACGTTCAACTAAGCTTGAAAGTTCTTTGACTTTACTTTTCAAATTAGAAATTTTCTTTGTTTTCTTCTCAAGCATTTTAATAAAGTACAAGTATTCTTGTTTCAGTTCATCATATGAAATCAAGTCATTTTCATTTTCAGAGTCGCTAGAATAATAAGAAGATGATGAAAATGATGATTGTACCTCAAGGTCATGTACCATTAGACACAAATTGGGAATCTCGTCGTCACTGGATTCAGATTATGAACAGCTAGTGTTGTGTGTATCCCAACTGACTTTCAGCGCCTTCTTCTTTTTCTTTAAGACTTTCACTAGTTTGGGACACTCAAGCTTGATGTGTCCAACCTCTCTGCAGTTGTAGCATTTTGGTGGATCTTCCTTCTTCTTCTTTTTCATGCTTGACTCTCCTCTTTCTGATTTTTAGTTCCAAAATTTTCTGTTGAACTTCTTATTCTTCTTCAAGAACTTTCCAAACATCTTTGTTAGCAAGGCCATGTTATAACATCCTCAAAACTTCTCCATTTATATATATAGCAAATTACTCCAATATATGAATATAATGGGCACCCCTATGCAGTGGAAAACATAAATCACATAACCACACACACACACACACACACACACACACACACACACACACACACATATATATATATATATAACAAATTACTCCAATATATGAATATAATGGGCACCCCTATGAAGCGGAAAACGTAATTCACATAACCACATATACAATATTAGAATTCAGTATTTTCAACCATAGCTACATAATACATCTCTCTCTCCAGTGTCAACTACCCCAAAAATACAAAACCCTACACAAAACTTATCCTATAACTAGGATAGCCAAGTCAACTCCCTATCCACAAGCCCGATCTGCTCGCTTAGTTGGCTCACCTTAAAAGTAGTAAAGGGGTGAGTCGACGCTCAATAAGTGGAAATATGATATTACTAGTGTGTGGTGACCGAGTCGGAAAACTATAAAATTAATATATATAAAACTGCATGATCTAACAAATCTGTAAAATATATGTATAGTAGCTTAAAACATTTATATCATCTGAACTTTCTATTATTCATACTGCTATATCATACTATACACAACAAGAGCTGTAAAACTGTATACATATAAATAACTGTTCTCTTTCCCTAGAACTCTGTATGTCATGATTTAACCCCTCATGATAGGGTTGTGCGGCCCATAGGTGGGACTTAACTTGGTCAGCCCTGCACATAAGTCGTCATACTCTACACTACCTCGGTCCGACCAACTGCATCCACTCCTAAGCTCGAGATTGGCTGCTACCTCATCTAACCGGCTCCCTCAACCTAGTGTTCTGGGGAGCTGCATCCTCTCCGAGCACGGTTAAATGGTACCCACACACTATCTGAGATATGTGGTTGCACTCTATCTATATATAACAACGGTATCGTGCTCTATAAACTGTATCTGTTTGTAATATTTCCATAGGGATCTGATACTATATAAGTACATTTATATATATATATATATATATATATATATATATATATATATATCTTTGTTGTTTTTATCATGTTTCCAAAATAACCATAACGCTATAATTCTGTGCTGCAAATACTATAATATCTGAGTAACTGTAGCATCTTGATGCTATAACTGTATAATCTGTCTTTATAAACTGTCTGTATAATCTGTCTATATAAACTGTGTGTTATGGCATTTAGGAAAACATGACATTCTGTAAATACTATAATATATTGAACTGAATAAAATCGGTATAAATCTGTCTGTTAAATATCAGTGAAAATCTGTATATATATACTATATAACATGATATGTTGAAACACTACATAAATTCTACATCAGGTAAATATCTACTCAAGTCACACAAACATTAAAACTTTTATTCAGTAAAATCGTATAATAAACTGGTATGTATGTACCTATGAAATCTCCGTTAACATTCTTAAAACTCCTAGCATATCATATTTCCCTTACCTTAAATCTGAAAAACCTCTCACTGAACTCTAGCTCTACACCCGCAGGGTTCTCCACTCAACACCCTGAAAATGACATCCCCTAGAACAAAACATCAATATTTTT
This sequence comes from Malania oleifera, assembly GCF_029873635.1. Lineage (NCBI taxonomy): Eukaryota > Viridiplantae > Streptophyta > Magnoliopsida > Santalales > Ximeniaceae > Malania > Malania oleifera. The sequence continues at coordinate 44,234,683 of NC_080424.1, read as the reverse complement.
TCTGCATATAACATTCCTTATAACTGTAGCGAAAGCAGATTCGGAATAAAATACCTTACCTTGAGTTTGGGATGAATTCCAAACTAGCTCCACCAATGATAAGCTCCAGCAAACTTGTAGAGAAATTTGTTAGGAGTGTCATGGTGGCCTCAGATCTTCAATCCGGCGAGCAACAGGCTCGGAATCAAAGAGAGAAGGAGGAAGAGGCATTTTTTTAGAGAGAGAAAGAGTTTTTGCGCCAAAATTCTATTGAAAAATCTGGGTTTTGGCAATTTATAGCCTCGAATTCGTCAACGAGACACGTCATCTCGTAGATGAGTCCTTAAGGAATTTTGTCGACGAACTTTCTCCCTCGTTGACGAAATTCAGACTGCCCCAGAATCCCTCTCGGTAATTTCTCGTCGACGAGGCGTGGCTCTGTCAATGAAGCCTACTGCCTCCTTCTATTTTTGTTTCCATTTTCCTTACTCTTTATTATTTAAATACCATTATTATTCAGGACTTTACACATGTCGTCATCTGTTTCTGAGTCATTTCCCTCACTAGAGCTGTGAGATGTTGCCTTAAGCGCTGTGGCTTTCTTTGCCTTATTCTATTCACTTTTTCTCTCATTTATAGCAAGCTTATAAGTGATGAACGATCCAATGAGTTCGTTCACCGACAACTCCTTGAGATTTCTCCCTTCTGCTATTGCCGTAGCTTTTGCTTCCCACACTGGAGGTAGTCCCCTGGGTATTTTCCTAATCAACTTATAAGTAGGATAAGTTTTTCCAAGTGCATTTAAATAATTTGTGATGTGTGTGAATCTAGTGTACATGGATTGAACAGATTCATCAGCAGTCATCTTAAATGCTTCATATTCACTGGTGAGCATGTCTATCCTACTATCTTTGACTTCCTTAGTGCCTTCATATGTAACTTCTAATATTTCCAAAATTTCTTTAGCCGAGTTTCATGCCATTACCCTATTAAATTCATTTACATCTAATGTACAAAAAAGCAAGTTCATCACAGTAGCATCTATTTGCACTGACTTCTAGTCTTCCTTTGTGTACTCATCTTTTGTTTTAGGTACATTACTCTTATAAATTACTTTCTTTCCCTTAGTCACTTTCCATACCTTCCAATCTACGTTTAACAGGTATATGCTCATCCTACATTTCCAATAGGTGTAATTTACACCACAGAAAATTGGTGGTCTAGTGGATGAGTGTCCCTCACCAAATGGAGTTATACCGATATGTGTCATCTGATCTTTTTACAAATAAACTATTAAGCTATGTAAACCCTCTCTGATACCAAATGTTGATTTAGGAATAATCCCAAGAGGGGGGGGGGGGGGGGATGAATTGGGTATTTTAAAATTCTTTGAAACTATTACCAATTAAATATTATTTCTATATTTAACTAATTAATGGCGGGGATTTGAAGCTGATTTAAATTACTATATCAATGACTTCTTTTTTACCCAATTAAGTGTGTGTGAAGTTATTCAACATACACAAGAAAACTAGATATTGAAATGCAATGCGGAAAATATAGAGCTAAGGGAAGAGAGAATGCAAATGTAGTTTTTACGAGGTTCAGCCAACTCAACCTACATCCTTGCCTTGAGCAACCCACTCAAGGATTCCACTATAATCCCTACTCCTTAAATTGGGACGGTGCTTTCCTTACAATCCGCTGCATACAAGAGGTACAACTTCCTCCTACTCCACTGCTTACAAGAGATACAACTTTCTCCTTAAACCTGGTTCACAACCCGAACCGTGAATACAATGAAATCTGTAAAACACTCAAAGTTACTTTCAACAAAGCTAGTGAGTACAATTCAAATTCCTAATACATAATCATATGATGAAACTTGAAGCTCAGAATGAATGTAATGATATAATCATTATATGCAAAAATATGATTCACTAACTAACCCTTTTATCAAATCTCCCAAAAATAAAGATATATTATAAACGCTTTGGAGAAAATTTGGGTTCTAGTTCACTTTACGAAAATGCAAGTATATATCTAATGTGAACTTATTCAAAAACTTTCTCTTGAATAATCGATCAATCAAAATCAACTACTTTCTTTCAAATATTCAATCACACAATGATCTTTGTAATATATAAACACATATATATCTATAATATGATTTCCAAAAATCACAAACTGAATATAATGTTTTCTAGAAGATATCCTTCAATAAAATAAACAATTTTGAACACTAAGGATATTCAATCAAATGTTTTAATATATCTAAAAAATAAATCCTTTAACTGAACAAACACTTGAATCAAAACTGGTTAACCTATGGCAAAAACCTTTCTTGAGTAGTGATCTTATTTAAAATAACCTATAAATAAATACACTCAAGATCAATCACTCATCTTATATTCAATAAGTGATTTAGAGATGAAAAGTTCTTTGAATATATATATATATCAATAAGCAAATCAGTATATATGAAAAACTCTTATGAGAATAAACATGAACGTGCAAATTTATATACCAAACCTCAATACCGAAAAAAAGAAGTACACAATGATTGCTAGATTGTCTTTTGAAAAACGAGGTAGCCTTAGCTCAGATTCAATGCGAGAACTTGAAATCCCAATCTAAAGTTTCAGTAGTGTGTTTAAGTTGAGCTAAACGTGCAATCTCCTCAAGCGAATGCCAAAGGTTTGTTCTCCACTATTCTCAATGATCTTTTCTTGTGTGCTAGGGTTTAGATGTTCAATATATAGGTGTCTTACCCTTAGAATCAATCTTGATCGTTGGATCAAAAAATATCTCACGAGTTCTCTTATTAAAAATTGAAATTTTAAGTTTTCTCGCAAGTTCATACGACCGAGGTCAAAAGCCCAAACGACTGAAGTTCCTTAAAGCTTTGAAAAATCAACCTACACACAGGGTCAGATGACTGAATTTTGGGGTTTAGACGACTGAAATCTAAGTTCAGTCTTTTGAGGTGCTTTTGCCAGGTTCTGTGTTTCACCATTAATTCTTCAGGCAACTGAACTTAATCTTTGGTCTTCTAAAGAAATTCTTTAGACAACTGAGGTTATCTTCAGTCTTTTGAAGTGGCAACTTCAGGCGACTGACCGCTGAGTTCGGTCGTCTGAAGTTCCTAAATCCTGAAATTTTTCTTTAAACTTTGAAAAACTACTTTCCTCTTTTTCTTGCCTCTTTTATAAAAATATTTTTTTGGATTTTAAAAATATTTCTAAGTCCATGAATGTCCCCTAATGATGTTTATGAAATACATGAGTCCTAAGGTCATTCTAATTTATGATTTGAGCCTCAAATTAAATCATATGAAAATATAAATACATGAGTTCTAAGTACCCATTCCCATTACGCTCTTGAACTTGTTACTTGCATCTTCATTCTTGTACTCTTTGAGTTCCATGGATTTGCCAAGTCACGTAAGCTTTATTCTTTATGGCTTCCATGACTTGTTATTCTTCCTTACATACTTAATATAGGTTGTGTTCACAATCTCAATGTACAGATCAAATACCAAGTGATTTGTCATTATGAAAACAGGATTGGACTCATATAGTCAACAATCTCCCCCTTTTTGATGATGACAAATACACAAGCAAAAATATATAATAAAAATGGGTTACACCTAACAAGCACCTAATTAGGCCCTTCCTCAAATAATGCATCCAATATTCAGTAAGTAAAATATGCTTATGCCAAATACAATATGCTAATGTTCATACACATGTTGTTTAGTCTGATTCCAAATAAAATATGCTCATGCTCATACACACGTTATTTAGCCTGATTCTTTTCCTATAGTCTGATTTTTTTTTTTTAACACAATTAGATTTGCCAACAAATTTTGCTCCTGATTTTTCAAACAATTTTTGCTATTATCCTTCTCTTCCTTTTGCACAATTAGTTTTACCAACAATTTTTGCTCTTGATAACCTTATGTTCTTGTCTCATTTGAAATATTAAAGTTTTAAACTTGTTCAACCATCAGATTCGACCAAAAAAAAGTTACTTCTCCCCCTTTTTGACATCAACCATCTCCCTTACTAATACATAAATCTGTGTTATGGAATTTAAAATTGCATTGTGAACCTACACAATGTGCCAAATATCAAAGATTATGTGAGGATACCAATGTTTACATCTTAAAAATGCGATACCGAATGTTGATTAATATGATATCAAATGAGAACATGTGGGCTAAATATGAAACTTTTGACAAATTATGAACATTAAGTGACGTTACTCCCCCTAAGTTATGTAATTTAATAAGTGTTGAACTTTTCATATGCTATAAGATAAAGTATTTAAATTTTACTCAAATTTTACATTTTAAATTCTCATTCAATATTATTATGATTTATATCCTTATTTTATTTTTCTTAATTAATTTTACATTTAAATTGATCTGCCACAAATAAATTTTTATCATATATACATACCCATAATATTTTTAAAGTTTTACATGCTACATACATATTATATTATTCATATGAATTTATCAATATTTGTCAATTATGTTGAAAAAATAATATAAATTAATGTCTTAAATTATGACATTATTGTCAAAACTAATGATTGAAATACATATATAAGACAATTAATCTCACTAAAACCACACAAAAAAATTATACTTAAATATTATTTGTATTATGTGTTTTAAAGATAATGTTTAATGAAATAATATATTCCAAATGTATTTTTCCTATGCTCCTTTACTAATGATAGAGTTGTATTTACATTCAAGTTTTATGCCAAAATGATATATCATTGCAATTTTTTATTTAAAAGATTAATATTAAGATTTGGATTTTCTCATAATCAGTGTCCATTATCAAAATTCATAACTCAAATTTATTTAAGAAAATATGCAATTCTAATTTCGGTCCTAATAACAAACCAAGTGTCACCTAAGATCAAGAATTAGGAATTAAATCGAAACTCGTCAAATTAGACATGCTAGAGAAAACATGATTAAGGGTCGTCTAGTTTTGGAAAATAATTTCATTTTTTGTTTTAATTTTTTAAAAAAAATTATAAAAAGTTTAGTTAATATTTCATTTTTGCAATTTTTTTTCAATAACTAAATAAACAATAGTAAGTTCTAGTAATATTCACTTGTAAAAATAGTTTTATTTTTTATTTATAATTTTTCAAATAATTAGACAAATGCCACCTTATTTTTTAATTTTTTAAATTTATATTGAAAAGTTGGAAAACTTCCTATTCATTATTTTTAGATTTCCAAATCTTATTTTGTATATGAGAGCATGAAATTGAGATCTTGAACTTTATTTGGGTGGATAATTTATAAATTTTTTTTTAAATGCACACAAATCCAAATTCAAGTAACAAAATCTATGATTCCAAATATTTTGAAAAATTAAAGAACAAGTTGTGTTCTTTTGTGATTATTTTAAGTTTCCTTCATATTTTTCTTTCCTTTCCTCCAAATTATTGATCCAAACGGATCATAAAGAAAAATTATATACGCACGCACATATATATATATATATATATATTATATATATGACCTTTTTAAAAGAAGTATTTTTAGTCCAATGAAACAGCGTTTATATGCAGCATGGGGTTTTGTTTTAAAATGTTGTTGCTGACATGCTAAATGTGGTAGTCTACACGCGTGAACACTGCAAATTTAGATTTTAAAAAATAAAAAAAATACATTTTAGGCCTGAAAACAATGATTTTTTTAATAATTTTGATTTGAATTGGGGAGAAAAAAGTTGTTCGAATTTAAAATTTAAAAACAAATATTTATCCAAGACTGATTTTCCTTTTTAACTTTTACAGGGGAGCTTAAAGAACAATGCATGTAATTGCTCAAGGAGATATGATTCTGAAGACTTCAAACTTAAATTTGAATTTGAATTTTAATATTAAGAAATTAGCTATAAATGTGTCTATATATACTACATGTAAGTCACAAGCAAATTAATGAGAAATACAAAATTCTTTCAAACACTCTCTCTCTTCTATTAGTTTACATGGTATCAGATCCATTGTAAAAAGACCAATGTCTAAGCCATGTCTTCCTCTCCAACTTCCTCTACTACCACCGATAACCAATGCTCACAATCTCCCTCTGTCATCACTATGTCCAACATGGTCACTGTCAAACTAAATCCCAATAATTACATTCTTTGGAAAACACAAATGGTGCCCTACTTTTGCGGTCAAAACCTCTTCGGATATCTTGATGGCACCATGCCCAAGCCTCCCCACACCATCTCTATATCTTATCCTAATAGTGGTGTTATATCTAAAACACCAAATCTTGCCTACTCTCACTGGATGCACCAGGATAATCTTATTCTTAGTACACTAATGTGCTCACTCACTAAAGGGGTACTTGCTCAAGTAGTAAATTATACTGCTTCCTATGTTGTTTGGCATGCACTAGATGAATATTTCTTCTCAAGGTGTTGTGCAAGGACTGTATAAATTCGCACACAACTTGCAACAGCAACAAAAGCCAGCAAGTCTACCACCAAATATTTTCTTTTCATTAAGAAACTCATTGATTAATTAGCTGTTACAGGAAAACCTATGACTTGTGAAGATGTTATCACTTATGTGCTAGCAGAATTAAGTCATGAATATGATAGCTTTGTAGCCTCAATTTCTGCTCACACCAACAAGGTTACAATGGAAGAAATTTATTCTCTTTTGCTAACAACAAAAGCTCGTCTTTCTCAACATCAGCTTTCATCTCTAGTTCCACCAATGTCTGTCAATGTTGCACAAAGACAATATCAACACTCTACAAATCGAGGAAAAGGTGGTCGTTAAGGGAGGGGCGGGGAAATCGTGGTGGTTTCAATAATACTTCTTGTAACACTTATCAGAACTAATTAATATGTCAGGTTTGTAATAAATCAGGCCACTCGACACTCAAATGCTATCATCGTTCTGATTTTTCTTATCAGGACTCAAAACCAGAAATCAAACAAGCCATGGTCGCTGCTCCTGCTGGAAATTGGGAAACTAAATGGCATGTAGATACTGGTGCAACGCACCATGTGACCAATGATCTCAACAATTTGAACCTAAAAAATGATGACTATCATGGTTCAGATAATGTTCAAGTTGGAAATGGCCAAGGTCTGCAAATCTCTAAAATTGGTTCCACTAAACTTTCCATTGCCGACTCTACCTTTTTTCTTAATCAAGTTCTTCTTGTCCTAAAAATTCAAAAGAATTTTTTATCTGTTCAAAAATTTTGTGTTGACAGCCATGTTTATTTTGATTTTCATGACCAATTCTTTCTTGTGAAGGATTACTCGAGGAAGATCCATCATCAAGGACATCTCAGTAATGGACTCTATCAATTTACATCCAAATCACACTGTCCATAGGCTCTTTCAACTATACGTGTCTCTCTTCATGAATGGCATCATCGACTTGGACATGCATCCACACTCGTTGTCAATAAAGTTCTTTCATGCATCAATTTTTTCAGTTGAAAGCAATAAAAAGCACTATTTGTGTCCTGAATGTCAGATGGCCAAAAGTCATGACTTGCCATTTAAATACTCAACTCATGTTTCTTCATATCCTCTAAATTTAATTTTTAGTGATGTATGGGGACCAGAACCCATGGCTTTTACCATTGGTGCCAAATATTATGTTAGTTTTCTTGATGATTATTCAAAGTTTGTTTGATTATTTCCAATGAAATTAAAATACGAAGTTGGATCAATATTAATTCAATTTGAAGCCTATGTTGAAAAACACTTTGAATGAAAAATAAAATCCATCTAGTCTGATTGGGGTGGAGAATTTCGATGCTTAAATACTTATTTTACACAAACTGGAATTAATCATCTGTAAAAAAATAAACTGAATGCTCTCTCTTATTTTATTGAATCAAGAATTAAGCAAAATATTGCAATGATACTTGACTAAATACATACCAGCTATTTATATACAAGAGTTGGTAAAATAAAATAGAAAAGGAAAATAGATTCCCACTCTTTTGGAGGGAAAAATAGTTACAAGATTATTCTACAGCTACTTATGGTTACAAAAGTTATATCACAACCTTTATCTCCTCAAGCCACGTGTTAGCAAAAACTTCATCACTTATGTTCTGTTCTTGGATTATATTTTTGCCCTTCACTGCACTGATATCTCCAGCATTAATTTTTAACTTGTCAAATTTAACAAGCCCCCTCAAGAGGAAAGCTCTTGCTGCTGGATCATCCATGATATACTCTGGATATTCAATTTGATGAGAAAAAATATTAATCAATCCCAACTTCTTAACCATTCCAACATAGTTGTCTACACCAAGTGCTTTAGTAAAAATATCTGCTAATTGATTCTTGGATGCAACATAAAAGGTCTTGATTGTACCATCTAAAACTCTGTTTCTAACAATGTGACAATCTACTTCTATGTGCTTTGATCTCTCATGAAACATTGGATTTGTAGCAATGTGCAATGCTGCCTGGTTATCACAGTAAAGCAAAACTGATTTCTCATGCTTCACTTGCAAATCTTTTAATAAAAATAAAATCCAAGTTACTTCACAAGTGGTGCTTGCCATGGATCTATATTCAGCTTCAGCTGAAGATCTTGACACCATTGATTGTTTCTTTCATCTCCATGATATCAAGGCATTTCCAAGAAAAACACAATATCCAGTAAGTGATCTTCTTGTATCTAGACATCCTACTCAATCAGCATCACAATATGCTTTTAATTGTAAATCTGAATCACTAGGAAAAAAATCCCTTGTCCAGGTGTTCCTTTAATATATTGCAAGACTCTTGTTGCAGCCTGCATATGAGGAACTCTTGGCTTGGCTAAAAATTGACTTAGCCTGTTCACAGCATATGTGATATCAGGTCTGCTGAATGTCAAATACATCAATTTACCTATGAGCCTTCTATACTTGCTTGAATCTGATAGAAGTTCACCACTGTCCTTTGATAGCTTCAATTGTTGTTCCATTGGAGATTTGGCAGGCTTACAACCCATCATGCATGTTTCCTTTAAAACTTCTAAAGAAAATTTTCTTTGGTTTAAGCTTACTCCCTTCTTTCTTCTAGCAATTTCAAGTCCTAAGAAGAACTTAAGTGAGCCAAGATCCTTAATTCCAAATTTAGCATCCAAAACAAATTTCAAAGTTGCTACACAAGTGGGATCATTTCCTGTGATGACCATGTCATCCATATAGACCAATAAAGCTATAAACAAAGAACCTTTAGCATGAATAAAAAGAGAATTATCAGCAGTAGACTGCACAAAACCAAGTTGCTGAATAGTGTTTGATAGTTTCGTATACCATTACCTTGAAGCTTGTCTCAAACCATAAAGAGATTTAAGTAGCTTGCAAACAACAAAAGGAGTTGAATGTGAGGAAGAAGAAGCAATTGAAGTCCCCCCCTTTACTGTGAAAACCAGGAGGCAATGACATGTACACTTCTTCATCTAAATCCCCATGTAAAAATGCATTATTAATGTCTAATTGGTGAATAGGCCAACATCTAGCAGCTGCCAAAGCAAGAAGGACTCGAACAGTGACTGTCTTAGCAACAGGAGAGAATGTCTTAAGAAAATCAATGCCTTCTCTTTGTGTGTACCCCTTAGTCACAAGTCTTGCCTTATATATGTTCACTATTCCATCAGCATTCAAATTAATCTTATACACCCACTTACACCCAATAGGAGTTTTACTAGGAGGTAAAGTTGCCAACTCCCAAGTATGATTATGTTCAAGATCCTGAATTTCTTTGTCCATTGCAACTCTCCAAAGATGATCTTTAATAGCTTGAAAGAAGGATTGTGGCTCTTGAGGTGATGTGCTGACTACCAACAAATATGTCTGATAACAAGGCTCCAAGTGTGAATAAATGAGCCCATTAGGCACATCATAAGGTGCACCAGAAGGATGAGAAATAGCATGAGTAGTAGCACAAGCATAATCCTGTAAGTAAACTGGTTTAGTGGATTGTCAAGATGATCTTCTGAGAGGTGCTGATGGTAACACATGAGCTGATGGAGAAACAGGTTCATATGTGACTGAAGTAGGAATTGTAGGAATAGTAGGATCAGAAACTATAGGAGATGAATTTGGGTGGAGAAGAGAAACCTAAACTGGAATAGGATCATGAACAAAATCTGAACAAGCAATAGACTCATCTTGTATATTAAGAGGAGTGACAAAAAAACCATTACCAAAGTTGGAAGATGCAAGACCATCAACTTCAAGAATTGAAGTAAATGGGTCTGAAATTGGGGCTTTACCATCAATGAAAGGAAATGTGTGTTCATGAAAAACCACATCTTTAGATATGAAAACTGCATTTTTACATAAGTCTAAAACCTTGTAACCTTTTATGCCAAAAGGATAACCGAGAAAGACACACCTCCTTGCTCTTGCTGCAAATTTGGATCTATTATGTGCAAGAGTAGAAGCATAACAAAGACAGCCAAAAATTCTTAAATGATCATAGGAAAGACGACTGCCATAAAGAATCTCATAAGGGGTTTTGTGAGAAAGAGGTGTACTAGGAATTCTATTAATCAAATATACAGCAGTTAACACACAATGTCCCCAAAGATGTAAAGGTAAATGAGAATGAAACATGAATGACCTTGCTACATTTAAAATATGTTGATGTTTCCTCTCTACAATTGCATTTTGCTGAAGGGTTTCATCACAACTTAAATGATGCAAAATTCCCTTTTTAGCAAAGAAATCACTCATGATGAATTCAATTCCATGATCAGTTCTAATGATTTTTACTTTCCTAGAAAATTGAGTTTCAACCATAGTACAAAATCGTTCTAATATGGACTGAGTTTGTGATTTGTGTTTCAACAAATAAACCCATGTACATCTGGAGCAATCATCCACTATAGTGAGAAAATATCTGCAAGAATCAATAGTAGATACAGAAAATGAACCCCAAAAATCACAATGGATCAAATCAAAACGATTCTTGGAAATATGTAAACTTTCATTAAATGGTAATCTTTTCTGTTTGGCAAGGGGACAAACATCACAAAAGAAAACTTCATTTGAATCACCAATTTGTACATTATTTGACTTAAGTAAATTCAGCTTAGCATTTGATGGATGCCCCAACCTCAAATGCCATATATGTGGCTGAATTTTTTTGGCACAAGAAACAACTGAAATAGAAGAAGAGACTGACTTGCTATCTTCTAGCAGGTATAGACCATTGCTCTCTTTACCCAGAACAAGTGTGCTCCAATGAGCAAGGTCCTGGATGAAACACAAGTTACCAAAGAAAATAAGGCAATGCTGAATATATTTAACAAGTTGACTAATTGATATGAGATTAAAACTGAATAATGGAACACAAAGAACATTATATAAGATGAGGTTTTCATTAATTTTGACAGTCCCAATATGTATGACTAAGGCTACCTCACCATTTGGAAAATTCACATGAGAATTCAATGTAGCAATTATGGTGCTGAAACATAACACAGAATGTACCATGTGGTCAGTAGCACCTGTGTCTAGAACCCACTTAGTATATTCAAAACAGGTTCTATTAACCAGTTTGGCTGAAAAAATAGAATGAGCTAAATTTGGACTGAAAGGAAGATTAGAAACAATACCAGACATGGTTTCAAGGTAATTGTTAGGATTTTGAGGATAAGATGTAGTGGCTGACACATCAGCAGTAGTAGTAACACCAGCAGATGAACACATATCAGTAGCTCCAGAAACCAAACTAGTCAATCCATTACCAGTACTCACATTGGCTGCAAGATGATTTTTACCAGAGTTACATCTAGCATTGAGGAATGTCAAGAATTTCTCACACTGAGCTTTAGAAATAGGACATTGAATTGAAACATTCTTAGGTGCTATTCCAGAATTGCAAATAACTCAATTAGCACTTGGTCTTCCTTTAGGTTTATATCCTGGTGGATAACCATGTAATTTGTAACATTTATCAATCGTATGTCCAAGCATATTGCAGTGAGTGCATAAAATTCTCTCCCTTTTATTATTTCCTTTGTTCCAAGTAGAATTACTAGAGTTACTTCCCTTCGAATTTGCATACATTGCCACTGAATCAGGCTTTGCAATGTAAAATCCTCCATGTACTACATTCTTGTGAGACTCTTCTTGAAGAACCAAGGCATAAATCTTGCTAATCGAAGGAAAAGGATCCTGCATCAGAATTTGAGTCCTTATATTCTCAAAATTCTCATTCAAACCCATCAAAATCTCATAGCATAAGTCTTGTCATGAGAAACATTTAAAAGTTTTGATGGCTTGACATGTACACTCTGGTAATGGCTCCAAATTTAGCAGTTGATCCCATAGTTTCTTAAATCTTGTGTAATACTCAGTAACTGTCATCTGGTTTTGAGAAATTGTAGAAATCTCCTTCTGAAGATTGTAGATCTTGGGACCACTACCCTGTGAAAAAAAGTTTTTGCAGTTCAAGCTACATCTCTCTGGCAGTTTGACAGTACATTATGCTACTCGAGACATCAACATGCATGGAATTGATCATCCATGAAATCACCATTGTGTTGCAGCTTAACCAATCTTCATAAAGAGGAGATTCTGGACTTGGCTCAGCTTTTTTGCCATTAATGAAACCTATCTTCCTTTTTGTAGTTAGAGCTAATATCATAGCCCTTGACCAAGAGTGATAATTCTTCATTCCAAGTAGTGGTTGTGTAACGAAGATATTACTTGGATTTTCATTTGAATTGAGAAAATATAGATTTGGAGAACTGGTCTCAGTGGTCGGTGGAGTAATACGATTATTTTGATCATTTGATTCGAAGGTAGCCATGGATGATGCTCTAGAACTTGATTGAAAAATCAAGAAGAAAATGAAAATAAATTGACTAGGAAATCATTGATTCTATGCTAGCCCAAGCTCTGAACCGTAGTTCTGATACCATGTAAAAAAAATAAACTGAATGCTCTCTCTGATTTTAGTGAATCAAGAATTGAGAAAAATACTGCAATGATACTTGACTAAATACATACCAGCTATTTATATACAAGAGTTGGTAAAATAAAATAGAAAACAAAAACAGATTCCCACTCTTTTGGAGGGAAAAATAGTTACAAGCTTATTCTACAGCTACTTATGGTTACAAGAGTTATATCACAACCTCGTCTCCTCAAACCACGTGTTAGCAAAAACTTCATCACTCATGTTTAGTTCTTGGATTATATTTTTGCCCTTCACTGCACTGATATCTCTAGTATTAATTTTTCACTTGTCAAATTTAACATCGACTAGCATTGCCATATACTCATAAAAAAAAATGGTTCTATTGAGCGTAAACATTGACACATTGTCGAAGTTGGATTAAGCATCTTAGCATACTCAAACTTACCATTGCTATACTAAGAAGAAGCTTTTCAAACATCTGCATTTGTTATTAATAGACTACCAACACCTGTTTTGAAGCAAAAATCTCCTTATGAAATTCTATATAACTACATGCCTGATTTCTCTTTTATGCGTGTTTTATGTTGTGCATGTTGGCCTAACCTAAGATCTTAAAATACAAACAAACTCAATTTCCGCTCCAAAATATGCATATTCATTGGCTATAGTCTTTGTCATCAAGGGTACAAGTGCCTTGATTTTCTATTGGCAAGATTTATGTTTCATGACATGTGGTTTTCGATGAGACACTTTTTCCATACACCAAAAAAAAAATTCCCATCCCTCTGAACAACAATTTGTTCCCCTTCCTCCCAATATTAATATCTCACTTCCCCTCAGCTCCACAGATTTGCAATCTAACCATATTCTGATTAGCATAGCAGTTGTACCTTGCTTGTCTATTTCTCTAGGTCCAAATGAAGATATCAATCCACCAGCTACTACAAATCAACTTCAAATCACAGAACTCCCCTCAGTTTTGCCATCTCATAATAGTGTTTCAAATCTTATAACAAACAGTCATCCCATGACAACAAGATCAAAGAATAATATTCACAAACCTCGTAAGCAATTAGATGAATATGTTAGGCATCCACTACCTCGAGCATTGCTAGCCGAAAGATCCATCATAACTATAGATTCGAGCTCTTATACTGAAGCATCAAAATCAATTCTTTGGCGAGAAGCTATGAAGAAAGAATTTAATGCATTGCTGCAAAATGGTACTTGGTCCTTAGTTCCACACTCACCAATTACAAATATTGTGGGATATTGTTGGGTTTACCAAAAGCTGATGGGACTATTGAGCGTTATAAAGCTCGACTAGTCACCAAAGGCTTTCATCACCAAGAAGGAATTGATTTTTTAGAAACATTTAGCCCATATTAAGCATGCCACAATTAGATTGGTTTTTTCAATTGCAGTTTCTCTTGATTGGCTCATTCACCAAATTGATGTGCAAAATGCATTTTTGCACGGTGATCTTCAAGAAGAAGTTTTTATGACTCAACCACAAGGTTACATTCATCCTCAATTTCCAAGTCATGTCTATAAGTTACATAAATCACTATATGGTCTGCGACAAGCTCCTTGAACTTGGTTTTCTAAACTTTCAGACAAGCCCAAATCACTACACTTCCATGAAAGCAAAGTTGATACTTCACTATTTGTTCTTAAAACAAAAACAACAACTGTTTATGTATTAATATATGTGGATGACATATTAATCACTATATCAAGTTCGGCTACCATCAATCAAGTAATTCTTTGCTTAAAAGAAGGATTTGCCATTAAAGACTTGGGCCCTCTTAACTTTTTCTTTGGTGTAGAAACACTTGGATGCAGTGAAGGTCTTTATCTTACTCGGCGCAAATATATAGTGGATTTGTCAAAAAGAGCAACATGGATCAGGCCAAACCATGTAGTAGCCTGATGGCTTCTACTTGCAATCTCACTTCCACAGATGGCAAACCGTGTGCTGATGCAAGCCTTTACAGAAGTATTGTCGGCAGCATGCAATACCTTGCATTTACGCGACCTGATTTGGATTTTGCAGTCCACAAAGTCAGCAAGTTTATGCATAATCCACTTGAATCACACTGGCAAGCCGTAAAGCGAATACTTTGCTATCTTAAACATTCAGTTTCAATAGGCTTGCTAATCTTTAAAGCTACAGACTTCAAACTTCATGCATTCCTAGACTCAGATTGGGCAGCAGATAGGGATGATAAAAGATCTATGGGTGCTTATTGTATTTATCACGGTCTTAACTTGATCTCCTGGCGTTGTAAACAGTAGCCAATAGTGGCTCATAGCAGCACTGAGGCTAAATACAATGCATTGGCAAACACTGCAGCCAAGCTAATGTCGATCAAGTCAGTTCTAACTGAACTCAAAATTTCTATTCGAAAACTACATGTTCTTTGGTGCGATAACATTGGTGCCACTTATCTCACATTCAATCTTGTGTTTCATGCAAGAACGAAACACATAGAGATCGACTTTCATTTTGTTCGAGATCAAATCCATCGCAAATAGTTAATAGTTCAGTTCACCTCTAGTCGTGATCAGTTAGCAAATGCACTAACTAAGCCATTACCACCAAAGAAGTTCCGAGATGTTCAATCCAATCTAAATGTTCGTGATATCCCCTTCAGATTGAGGGAAAGATCAAGTTATTTCAACTGAAATCACTGTTGAAGATTACGAGATATGATTATGAAGACTGCAAACTTAAATTTGAATTTAAATTTAAATTTAAGTATGAATTTGAATTTGAATTTAAATATTAGGAAATCAGTTGTAAATGTGTCTATATATACAACATGTAAGCTCAAGCAAATTAATAAGAAATACAGAATTCTTTCAAACACTTTCCCTCTTCTATTATTTTACAAAAGGGGAGCTTAAAGAACACGAGATGATGCATGTAATTCCTCAAGGAATGGGGGAACAGAGAAGCATCAGCAGGAAACTGGCATTGTTAAAAGAAAACATTGTCTGCGCAAGGCACTATGAATGGCTTGCTTATGGCAACTGCTATAATAAGAAAAGATTAACCCTTCAAAAAGAATCACATGACGATCACCAAATGTGAAGGCCTAATCTGAAGCACTGCTCCACAAAAACTTGCTACTCATTGAACAAATTCTTATAAACGAAAAAAAAAAAAAAATCCCTATATGAAATGTAAAGAATCTCTCAAAAGCTCTGCTCCTCATCGATGAATGCACCGAGTTGTCTCAGAGAAGAATTGCCTCCCTTCTATCCAACTAATTCTTGCCTGTATGTAGACGAACTACCTTCATCACCTTAAGATTGCCCACCTGCCAACACAAGACATTTTCAAAATGGAAGCTTCAGTATAAAATTGAAATTGCTTGTGGGGCTCTAATTGATTCACATTATTGCATATGATACTAAATAAACATTTTCGACACAAAATAGCCCTCAGAAAGCAGAGGACCAACTATGATATTGTTTTCACTTAAGAGGGCGAGAGAGAGAGAGAGAAACAGTATATACATCGTTCATCTGGCAGATATTGGGACCATAATGCGATGTTATCTCTTAGAAGCTCCATAATTTGATTGCTGTCTTCGTAGAATTCTTCACAAAGGGGATCGCGTTCTGAAAGGGCATAATTAAATGCTTGTCTAGCCATGGAGCATGCCCTGTACAAACATAAACACAGAGTCACCCAACACATAATATCAGGCAAGGCAACATAATACTATGAAAAAGAGCTAAAGATGCATTTGCATACTTGCCCTTTTCTTCTACTATTAATCTTAGAGCTTAATACATGCGAAAGAGAGAGAGAGAGAGAGAGAGAGAGAGAGAGAGAGAGAGAGAGAGAGAGAGAGAGAGATGCAAGTCAACCTCTTAGGAGAATTCAAAATCTCATGGTAGAAAACAGAGTGATTCAGAGCCAGCCCAAGTCTAAATGGATGGGTAGGGGACAGATCCGAGTCGGCAGTACTCGTAGCAGTCTGCAGGGGAAAGAACTAACATTTTAATTTTAAATATATATATATAAACATTGTCAAAGTTGAGAAAAATAAAGTTTCAGAATGAGAACTTAAAGGAGATTCAAAACAGGAATGATAACCAAACATACCTCATAAGCCTTGAGGGATTGATCTACAGCTTCCTTACGATCCTCACCAGTTTTAAACTCAGCTAGATATCGATAGTAATTCCCTTTCCTAACATAAGAAAGGAGGAGAAAATCAAATAAAATACTAATTCAGTGCACACACAAACACATACATATAAAGGAACTAGTGACAAGCAATACATGAGTTAAAAGAAGTACAGCGGCAAAAAAACCTGCTCCTCTCCTAATAAAATTTTAAACTGAGATTAGCCAAAAAACTTAAAATGACCATTTGAAATAATAATAATAATAATAATATAGCAAAAACCCATGTTACAAAATAAAATGTTCACACACTATCAGTTATAATCATGACATATCTAATGTTTGTTCTGCTTGGTTATGATTTGGCTCCAATATTCCTATCAAAACAAAATACATCCTAGAGTGCAACAATACGTAGAATTAAGAAAATATATAAATGTAGAAGAAGCAAAAGAATACTCACAACGTATAGTAAAAGACAATGGATTCTGCCATTTTAGAGGATGGAAGGAGGTGGTTATCAATGACAGACAGAATGTCATTGCATATCATGGAAAGTTCATCCTCAACCCTCTGCCTGTAATCCTTTATCACTTTCACATTCTTTTCGCTCCTCTTGGCTTCCTCCTCATGTTCCATGGAAGACAGTATTTGCCATGACGCCCTTCTTGCTCCAATGAGGTTTTTATATCCACCACACATCAAATTTCTCTCCTCAGCCGTCAGCTCCACATTAAGTTCAGCAAGTTTCTTCATTGCTTCAATCAACTCTGCAATAAAATAAAATAAAATAAAATAAAAAACCCCATCACCAATTACCCTAACTTTTGTGCGTTCACTATTCCTACTTCCTTCTCCTAACTTTTGATTTTTTTTTTTTTTTGGAAATCAGATTTAATTCTTATTTCCTCTGTTACTAATTACATGAATCATTGACGTTGTTCTTCTGGTATATTTCTACTGGATTTTCTCGCAAGTAAACTATTACTATGAAATTCTAATTAGATTTTCTATAATTTCATAAAAACTCCCATCAATGAGTCAAGGAGCAAAAAAATATTTCCCACAATTTATTATATATATAACCAGTCAATATTAAAAACCAAAAAAAAAACAAAAAACAAAACAGGGATACATATAGTTTCTTATATCCTCGCTGATATTGCTGCACACCCATTCATCACGGACAGAGAAAAAACAGTACCTAAAAGAAAGAACATATCAAGAAGAAAGCAAAGCATACCACGGTATCTCTCAGCCTGCTCTGCAACCCTAGCCCGAAAAAGATGCTCGTATCTCTCTCTCTCCATCGCCTCTGTCTCTCTCTGTTTCTCTCTCGATGCAGAGAGGGAGAGAAGAAAGAATATCAAGGAAAGTACAGGGTATGTTCTCTGAGGAAAGAAGAGAAGTGTCGTGGAAATTAAGGAAGGAGAGGCGGGTGGTATTTAGTATTTATAGACCCAAAGCTCTCGCAACGGCCAACT
Organism: Malania oleifera; assembly: GCF_029873635.1. Lineage (NCBI taxonomy): Eukaryota > Viridiplantae > Streptophyta > Magnoliopsida > Santalales > Ximeniaceae > Malania > Malania oleifera. The sequence goes on along the minus strand of NC_080424.1, from coordinate 44,216,126 downwards.
TGGGAGTCCCAACGGGACTGTAGAACTTTTAATTAAGTCGGTCCTCTATATGATTAGGTTAAACTCGGATTACGGGAGTAAGTTAAACTCCTACGCTGAGCTGGGCCACCACCTTTGCTCTCTCTCTCTCGATTTTTAGGAACTAAATCAATATTTATTAGTTAAATATAAACTAAAAATTATTATGTCATCATACTTTTTTAGATTTTGAAAAAAAAAAAAAAAGTTATTCAAAACCTCACTTAAACCATTTTTTAGTGGCCCAACAATAAAATTACCCACATAGCACAAAAAAATTAAGTTTGAAATCATGATAATAAAATAAAATAATTATAATTAGTTTCTATATTGTATTATTATATTTTAAAATTTGCATTATCTTTTATTTTTAATATTTTTAGCTATTATTTAACTTAAGGATAAAAAAGGAGCATAATTTTGCTAAGATTTTTAATTTGCTTTAGATATGAAAAAAGGTTACTAATTTTCAAATTTTAATTTATGTTTCCAATTTCAGTTTTGATTTTTGAATTTTCTTTTTATTTTTATATTTTTTTTATAGTGATACTAAATGACACTTACACTCATAAGCTCATTCTAATTAAAGTAACTTTTTACCCCTATATTCACATTTGATATAAATTTTATAATTTTTCTAATGGAAGTCCATACTTGCATATATCTACATTACACTTCAGTATCGAACAATTTACATTTGATTATTTAAAATTAGTGTTCTTCTTTTATTTAAAAAAGTATTCAAACTTTTTTGAAGTTATTTAAAATATAAATAGATAAAAATTTAATATATATATATATATATATATATATATATATATTAAATTATTCTTTTTAGGTTATCATGACTTAGGTTTGTGCTTGTAGTGTGCCACAAAGACCTATTTATATGCATGTACCATCTATATGTGTGTGGATTTAATATTTTTAATTAATTTAAAATATTTTAATTGTTTTTATAATTAATTTAAAATATTTTAATTGTTTTTTTTCATAAATAAAATTTCAACATCCAACTTTTTCCCAAACTTTATATAGTTTGGAAATTTTTTAGTTGAAGTTCAAGATTACCTTGAGAGGGGGAGAAATGGTGTGGGATGGGGATTAGACACTTTTCATTCGTAATTTAATCCTAATAGATATTAATATACCAAAATAAATAAATAAAAACATGAAATTATAATTGAAGCATATTGATTGAAACTTAGGGAAAAAAATGAAATATTTAAAATTGAAATAGATGCTTATCGTGTTGTAGGCAAACTTTCTATTGACTAAATATTTTTTTTATTCATACTTTTTTAAAATTATTATTATTGTAAATACCCCAATTTGTTCGAAGCCAATATAACAAATTATACAAGTTTTTATTCCATAAAAAGGAGAAAATACAGAGGAAATATGGAATACATGGAAATAAATCTTATATTGAAAATGAAAATAAAAAAATAAAAAAATAAAGAAAAGGAAAAAAAAAAAAAAAAGAAATAGGCTAGTAATCTTCAAGCTTTCAAATTTAAACCTATGAAGGAAGAAAAACACAAATTAAACATGTGTGAAAAATGTGCAAATTTAGAATTAATGGTGATTGATGATCAAATTTAGTGTTGATTAATTGAATCATCATTAAACTGATTGAATCCCAAAGCCTATCACCAGTTCAGATAACTACTCCCAAAAGTCTAATCCTAACCCCGAGGTAAGTTAAGTACGATTCCCTGAAGGACCTGAAAATAATTTGTATAATGGGGTGAGACATATCTCAATAAGACGAATTATATTATTATCAATGCGTGGTTAGCATGAGTTCTCCTGTGAATATAATATTCCATCATTTAACTATATATGAAAATGACATTTAAACTGTACTAATCAGCATATCTGAAAATACATAATTTCGGAAAAATAAATGGTTGGCTCAATAAAGCCCATTTATAGTAAATTTGCTCATATATGCATAAAAGACACAACCTGGACTACTAAAGTAGCATCGCCACGCTATCACATACTTATACGACATGCTTCCCTCCACGACGGGTTGTATGGCCCGAAGGCTGGACTCAATTCGCAGCTGGCGATTCCGCAGTTGAGTCAAACTAACGTCACAAGTACGATTGTGCCTACCTATGGTCACCCGGTATACCACGTGTTGACTTTTTGAGTCCTGTCTCGTTTTGATTATGACAAATACAAAGTATTTAACCTATGCCCTGAGTTTGTGTACAGGTTTATATTAGCAAGATCATATGATGGCATGAGGTGACTTGAAGAATAAAGACCCAGAATAGTCATTTATTGTAATTTATATTATGTTTAATTCGAGTCTGTAATAGTAAAGTAAGAATGGTCTATAATAATTGATGCATGTCATGAATGGTAGGAACTATAAGCTCAAGACCATAGATGGACCTTAGGGATGGTCGACCGGCGCCGTATTTTTTCGATCAGCTCTCAAAACCTTAGATTGACCATAGGACCCAAAAATATTGCATGAAAAGTCCCCCATAATCTTAGAATTAATCATCATGTGAATAGGGGTAACTTCATAAGAAGAATATGATTAAATGGTCAGAGTTGGTGTCTTCGGTCGACCGAACCCCAACACACAGAGAACTTCGATCAACCAAAGTTCCCCGGGGTAAAAAAGTTAACCAATTGGTCGACCATTTCTAAAATGATCTATAGCACCCTGGTCGACCGAACTAGCATATGGGGAAATCCCAACACCCTAGTCGACCGAACTTGAAGAAGAAAAATGACCTAGTCGACCTAACATGCAAGTTCGGTTAACCAAACTTGGCTCGATCGAAAGAAACTCGAAGACTCAAAAATCACCTAAAGTATGGTCGACCAACTCTTCAATTCAAAATCACCCTGGTCGACCGAATTGAGCAACCTGGTTGACCGAACCTCAAAAATGGTCGACCGACCCTCTCGAGTTGCTCGAATTATATCGAGGTTAATTGGGGTTAAAACAAGGTTAATTTTCTTAAACTCTTTTAAAACAAGTTTAATAATTCCCCTGGTGTCCCCAATGGTCATAATTCTTCCCATGTCTATAAATATGAGTTCATTTGCTCAATTAAGATATGATTAGGGATTTAATTAGCAACAAAATTCTTTGAAATTTCCTAAGCTCTATTTCTTTATACAAACCTTGCACACTCATATACTACCATTCTTTTGAGAAATCAAACTTTGTGAGTGTTTATACATTGTTTTATTTTGTTAGGATACTCTCATTATATTTATTGTTGTTGATTTTCATATTGAGAGTAGAGTAAAGGTTTTTCCCCCGATTTTATTTAATAAATCTTTGAGTGGGAAAAATCTTATAGTTAAGTGAGTTTTTGCATTGTTATTGTAAGACTCATTAGGCTTATATTTTTGTGTGTGCAAAATTTTTTTTTTTTAACAAGCTCATATTTGAATGTTACTTTGTGCTTTGATATTGAGAAATTATTTTTGAGATATTCCAATCACTCTTGGTACAAATCTTTGAAACCCTAAACTTGATTGAGATTTTTATCTATACATAGTTTCAAAGATTAGCCTATTGATACACTCTTATACTTAAATTGAGACAGTCATTACTTTGAGTGTTGATTGCACACATACACCATTGAGCTTGTAGTTCTTACATTATTGGTGTGCATTGATTATTACATGTGTGTATCGGTATATATATGCTTGTATAGAAGCACTTTATTTGTACGTCAAATTTTAGTTGATTGATTGTATTCTAGGTGTTGGCCTGAAGAGGGAGACTTGCCCTGTGAAAAGTTTTGGATTGACTTTGACCCGGTTAGGAAAGTTAGGTGCACCATCCTGTTAAGGTGTTGTATTAGGTGTCACTCCACCCGTTAAGTGAGCATAAGTGGAATCCTCTTGATTGTGAGCTTGAGGTGGGGACATAGGCAGTATTGGCCGAACCTTGATAACATTTCTTGTGCCAACTTTTAAATTTCCATAATTTAAATTTCAACACTTGAATGTTTATGTTTAATTGTGAAAACTAAGGTGTAGTCCCAAAAGGGGGGGTGAATTGGATTTAAAAATTTTCTTTTAGTTCCTTTTAAGACTCCTAAACCTCTTTTTCTTTTTTTAATCAATTTTTGACTTCTTTGTTTGATTTAACAATCACACAAGAACTTGGTTCTTTTTATACAATCCACAACATAATTAAACAAACAATCAATCACACCAAACTTTAAAACCAATCAATCAAATCCACTAAATATTCAATCAAGACAGTTAGTTTGTTTGCAACCTTGCAATGAATGAAATTTCGAATTAAGCCCTATATTTGTGAAATTTATTTCTCAATTTGATTTTCAAAAAAACATCCACTCTTCCCAAAATTTAGAATCCAAATAAACTCTTAGTTAATTTATCTTTGGGTGTTTAACTAATCAATGTATTCCTTTACGGTTTCTGCAAAGTATGGATCAACTAGCATACTTCCTTTCAGTTTCCACAACCCAAATCAAAATTAAACTTTAAGTTTACTTAATTTCCAAATTTACATAGTATATATGATTAAGAAATTAAATCATCCACGCAGTTTATAAGTGTTGAAAATAAAGAGCAAGGGAAAAAAAGTGTGAGACCACGGTTTTTACGAGGTTTGGTTTATCACCAGCCTACATCCTCGCCTTTGGCAAACCACCAAAGGATTCACTAAACCGGTTCCTTTGCCGGGCAGAACAACATCGTTTACACACTTCTTCAGTAGGTTAGAGCCCGCCTCTCCAAGTGATACCCCCTCACTCGGTCATTCCTTCAATTAGGACAGAGCTCGCCTCTCTAAGCGATACCCCACCCTTAGCCAACGATCCAAACACCTTGAATCGTCAAAAAATATTGCAAGAATACAAAAGAGTAGCTGCGTATAAGAATATTCTCAAACAGAGTAGATTAGTACAAATTCAGCACTATGTACTTCAACAATTCAAATACCAATATGAAATAGAATTGAAGCTCAAGTGTAGAGATCACCAATATCCTTAGATGAGGATTAGCAGTAGGAATAGATTAGGAAGATCAATTCTTTTAGAAATTCAGAAATATCAGCTGGACCAAGATTTGAGCAAGAGAGGACAGCCGGTTTGCAAGATAGCTTTCAACAAATTTTTCAATTCCTTGGCTCTTAATATAGTTTGATTTGTAAAAACATATATTTATAGAGGTTTTAGGAAGAGTTTTCTTGTTCCCCATGTTGCTTGGAGTGTCCACCAAGTTTTTATAACGTTTATATTTGAAAAATTCAAATTCCCGTGGAGTCAGTCAATTGGACAGGCAACTGGGTAAGCAATTTTCATAGGATTAGTCGAATGAATAGGCGGCTGAGACCTTTCTATTTTCCAGAATAAATTCAATTAATTTGTCATTCGACTTGCTCGACACAGTTCAAAAATGTCATTCGGCTGGGTGTGTAAGTTGGTTGACTGATCTCAGTGCAAACTATTAGTTGGTTGGGCAGTTATTCATTCTTATGTTTTCCTATCAAATGGCTGAGTAAACCCATTGTAATCTAGTCAGTCAACTAACCAGTCCATTCTTCTAGTTTTTCATTTTTAGTTTTCAAAATTAGTTTTGCTCTCTTGCTTTGATCTTTCATAAAACATTTTCCAAGTTGTTAAAATAAGTCTCTAAGTCCATAAATATCCCCTAAAGAACTTCAACAATATTTCAAAAGATATTTAAAATATGAAGCACTTACATAAAGACTTCTAAGGCTTTGAACATTCTTGGCGCTTGAGTCTTCATGGTTGACTTTTCTTTGAGCTCTCTTACCTTGCTTTCTTTTTGCCTCTCTTGTTTTTCTTCAAGCTTTGATATACTTTCAAGCTCACTCTCATATACTTCAAGTTTTAAAATATCATCTTGAAATCCATGTTTTAAGCTTCATTTTCATGCTTGATCCTTGTGAGTCCTGAAATATCATTACTCAATAAATATGTTAAGTTTCACTTGCTTGTTAGCATCAAAACAAGATGTTAAGCCTTATTTGGCCAACAATCTCCCCCTTTTTGATGATGACAAATAAGGAGCAAAAATTTGAGTAAGTCTTAAAAAGACTCCCCTTTGCAATAAGTAGCATCTTAACAATATTTGTAATTTCAAGATCAATATCAACATTAATTTCAATATCATACAATATCATGTTCATCACATCATGTTAAGTTTAAGATCATTCAATGTCAAATATTTCTCCCCCTTTGTCAAATACTTCTCCCCTTTTTACTACAAAAAATTTCAAAATTTTTCAATCAAAATTCTTCAATACCAAGCTCAATTTTTCAATTTTTAATTTTTGCTCAAAACTTATCCCCCTTTTGACATCAATCAAAAAAAGTAGGATATAAACAAAATAAATCATATTTTTGAGCATATGAATATCAATCATGCATGTCAAGATATGGATCCTGATTGATATTTTCATTAATTCTAATACCATTTGAACTTTTGAATTTGTGATACCAATTTAAACATTAAAAAATAATACTAATTGAAAATTTATGATACCAATTTAATAATTCGGAAAAAATCATAATACAAGCAATGAGTCATAATACTCCCCCTGAATTTAATACATTCATATTTTATACCAATTATGCTTTCTAAATTTATCGTCCATGTTTCAAACATTTGATTCATATCATATGTATGCTCATGGATATCAAATATCAAATACCAATATCATATTAATGTCACAAATATACTCATGAATATAATTATACTTGTCATACTCAAATTCCAATTTATATATTCATGGATACTTTATAGATACCAATACTGACGTCACATTATGCACAGCTCAATTTATCCTTGTTGATCCATCATAAGCATTAATTTCACGTTCATATATCAATATCATAATTCATGTTTCAAAAATCATGATTAATAATTTCATGCTTAGATTTTCAATACATAGTGAGTTATTAAATCATGAATCATTTTCATTGAGATTTCAAGACACCAATTTCAAGATATACACATGTAGTATATTACATATCACATAAGCATGGAGTATATCATTATCATGTGCATTGTACTACACTTTTGCTTAGTTTGTTCTTATGTTGCTCAAGTATCTCTTATTTTCAAATTAAGTTCCATTCAAGCTTGTTTATAATTTTTTACCTTCAGTCAGGCGACTGAGTTTCTGTCCATTCGACTAACCTATCCTTTCTTCTTAAAGGTGTTGTTCAGTTAGTCAGTTGACCTTCACAATATTTTCCGCCAAGCTTTCTTCTTTATCAAAATACTTATGCAACGGGTTCTATTTGTGTAAGATATTTTTCTTTTAATTTCATATGAACATCCAAACTTCATGTATCTTTATGCTTTCTAATTTAAGCTTTGTATGAATCAAACTATGATTTTGGCCAACAATGTTATTTTTGTTTTAATAAAACTCTTCTTTGAGATTTTCCATACAAGACTTTTTATCTAGGTACCCGTACTTCTTGGGTCTGGATGGTATAACAAGTGATGCTTCTTTTACTTTCCATACTTGTTTTGTTTTCACACATTTCCTCTTTAATGGACATTCAAATTTAACATGCCCCTTTTTCTTACATAGAAAACATGTGGTATGTGTGTAAGCATTTGAAGAAGTGCTTGCATAGTCCTTGGAGGCTTTTGTGAATTATCCCATGTAGAGATTCTTTTTCCTTGTATTATCAATTCTATTGAACCTCATGCCTTCTTTATTTAGAGACATTCTTTGTGAGCCAATCATTTTATCAAAATTTCCTTTTCCTTTTGTTAAATTGTAAATGATTTTGGCTTGATCCTCAATTTCTTTCTTAAGATCATTGATTTTCGAATTTTGTATATTTTTACCATTTTCTTGTATTTTTACTTGGTCTTGAGACATCTTGCTAATTTTATTCTCTAGTTCATAAATATATGTGTCTTTCTCATTTTCCATAGAGGATAGGGATCTCAAGTCTTCTACGTCCTTCATCAACTTTTCATTCTTTCTCTCTAATTTCTTGATTTTCAAGTCTTTTTCTTTTTTAGTAAGATTTATATATTCTAACTCTTTAATCACTGTTTCATTCTTATTTTTTATTTTCTTTAATTTTGAATCTTTTTCATTTGCGACAAGTTTGAGAGACTCTAACTCTTTTTTTACTCCTTCATTCTTGTTTTTCAATGATATGTATTGTTTAGTTACTTTGACTAACATCTTATGCACTTTGTATAAATCATTTTGTAACTCTTTATAAGATGACATACACTCATCATTGGATTCATTCGATGACTCACTGCAAGAATTATTTAAGGATTTGAATGAGGAGCTTTCCTTATCATCCCAAGCCATAAAGCAAGTATAAGCAACCTCTTGCTCACTTGATTCATTATCGGAACTACTTGTACTTAAACTATCACAAGTAGTGGCTTTCATGGCCTTTTTTATTTTTCTTTTTAGAGTCTTTCTTAAGTAGTGGACATTCCGATTTTATATGTCCAACCTTGTTGCAATTATAACATGTGGGTATTTTATTCTTTGATTTCTTTGTATTGGTTTCTTCTTCATCTGATTCTGAGTTTTGGATTCTTCTTTTGTTTTTATTCTTTCTTCTAAGAATTCTTGCTAGCTTCTTGGATATATAGGCTAATTCATCTTCATCCATTTCATCTTTATCCTCATCACTAGAGTTGTTGTTTGACGTTTGAAAGATTCTTGGGCTTTAGCTTTTCCATTCCTTTCATTCATTAACATTTCATATGTGAGGAGAGAACCTATAAGTTCATCAAAGGAGGAATTTTTCAAATTTTTTCCTTCGATTATTGCAGTGGCTTTTGGTTCCCATATAGGTGGCAGCCCTCTAAGAATTTTTCTAATCATTTCATAAGTAGTGTATGCTTTTCCTATGGCATTGAGTGAGTTAATTATGTAGGTAAACCTAGTATACATACTAGTGATTGATTCATATAGATTCATTTTGAAAGTTTCGTATTCATTGGTTAGCATGTCAATCCTATTGTCTCTAACATCGATCATTCTTTCATAGGTTACCTCTAACTTATCCCAAATTTCTTTGGCTGTTTTGCAAGCCAAGACTCTATTGAATTCATTCATGTCTAGAGCACAATATAAAGCATTCATAGTACTAGAATTTACTTGTAACATCTTGTGATCTATTTCAGTCATGTCCTTTTTCTCCTTAGGGATTTGTTTTCCATCTACTAGTTTGAAGGGAATTAGGTCACCATCCGTGACAACCTCCCAAGCTTTCCAATTCATAGTTTGAAGATAAATTCTCATCCTTTGTTTTCAAAATATATAATTTAATCCACAAAAGATGGGTGGCCTAATTGAGGATTGTCCTTCTCCAAAGGGAGCTACGCCTAAGTGTGCCATTAAGATCTTAATATAACTACTTGTTAGGATTTGTAATAACCCCGCTCTAATACCAATTGAAAACTAAGGTGTAGTCCCAAAAGGGAGGAGGAGTGAATTGGATTTAAAAATGTTCTCTTAATTCCTTTTAAGACTCCTTAACCTCTTTTGTTTCTTTTAAACAATTCTTGACTTCTTTGTTTGATTTAACAATCACACAAGAACTTAGTTCTTTTTATACAATCCACAACACAATTAAACAAACAATCAATCACACCAAACTTTAAAACCAATCAATCAAATTTACAAAATATTCAATCAAGATGGTTAGTTTGTTTGCAGCCCTGTAGTGAATGAAATTTTGAATCAAGCCCTGTATTTGTGAAATTTGTTTCTCAATTTGATTTTCAACAAAACATCCACACTCTTCCCAAAATTTAGAATTCAAATAAACTCTTAGTTAATTTATCTTTCCGTGTTTAACCAATCAACATACTCCCTTACGGTTTTCGCAAAATATGGATCAACCAACATACTCCTTTTCAATTTCTGCAACCCAAATCAAAATTAAACTTTAAATTTACTTAATTTCCAAATTTACGTAGTATATATAATTAAGAAATTAAATCATCCATGCAGTTTATGAGTGCTGAAAATAAAGAGCAAGGAAAAGAGAGAGTGAGACCACGATTTTTACGCCTCGCCTTTGGTAAACCACCAAAGGATTCACTAAACCAGTTCCTTTGTCAGGCGGAACAACACCGTTTACACACTCCTTTAGTAGGCTAGAGCCCGCCTCTCCAAGTGATATCTCCTTACTCGATCACTCCTTCAATTAGGCTAGAGCTCGCCTCTCGAAGCGATACCCCACGCTTAGCTAATGATCCAAACACCTTGAATCGTCAAAAAATATCGTAAGAATCCAAAAGAGTAGCTACATACAAGAACACTCTCAAACATAGTAGATTAGTACAAATTCAGTACTATGTACTTCAACAATTTAAATACCAATATGAAATACAATTGAAGCTCAAGTTTAGAGATCACCAATATTCTTCTTTGATGAGGATTAGAAGTAGGAATAGATTAGGAAGATTGACTCTTTCAAAAATTCAGTAATATTAGCTCGGCAAAGATTTGAACAAGAGAGGACAGCAGGTTTGCAAGATAGCTTTCAACAAAATTTTCAATTCCTTAACTCTTGGTATAGTTTGATTTGTAAAACCATGTATTTATAGAGGTTTAGGAAGAGTTTCCTTGTTGCCCAAATTGCTTGGAGTGTCCACCAAGTTTATATAACATTCATATTTGAAAAACTGATTTTTAGAAATTTTTCGTTAAGTTTAAAAATTCAAATTCCCATGGAGTCAGTCAGTTGGATAGGCGACTGGGTAAGTAATCACAACTGAGGCCTTTTTGTCTGCCAGAAATAAATTCAATTAATTTGTTAGTCAGCTGGCTCAACACAGTTCAAAAATGTTAGTCGACTGGGTGTGTTAGTTGGCTGATTGATCTCATTGCAACCTGTCAGTCGGCTAGGCAGTTATTCATTTTGACGTTTTCCTGTCAGTTGACTAAGTAAATCCAGTGTAATCTGTTCATTCAGCTGACCAATCCATTCTTCTGGTTTTTTATTTTTACTTTTCAAAATTTTTGCTTTCTTACTTTGATCTTTCATTAAACATTTTCCGACTTTTTAAAATATGTCTCTAAGTCCATAAATATTCTCTAAAGATTTTCAACAATATTTCAAAAGATATTTAAAATATGAAGCACTTACATAAATACTTCTAAGACATTGAACATTATTGGCGCTTGAGTCTTCATGCTTGTCTTTTCTTTGAGCTCTCTTGCTTTGCTTTCCTTTTGCCTCTTTTGTTTTTCTTCAAGCTTTGATATATTTTCAAGCTCTCTCTTATATATTTCAAGTTTTATAATATCATCTTGAAATCCTTCAAGCTTTAAGCTTCATTTTCATGCTTGATCCTTGTGAGTCCTAAAATATCATTACTCAACATATATTTTAAGTTTCACTTGTTTGTTAGCATCAAAATAAGATGTTAAGCCTTGTTAGGCCAACAAATTGTTTTAATATTTGATTTGGTTTATGATTATATAGAAAGACCCTAGGCTTGTGTAATACTACTACTGGAATTTGAATTGACCTAGGCATAAATTTTTAAATACCTAATTTGATTACGCATCAAAGTTGCGTAATTAGGCATTTAAATTCATGCATTAAGGACTATAATTTTAATTAAATGCCTAATTATGTTCAATATTTTAACATTGCGCCCAATCTATAATATTTGGAATTTAATTCAATAATTTACGAATTTTTATATTTTATTATTGTAGGAAAAATTCTTGAAATTAAATCCAAGATTAGAATGTACGCAGGTCGTGAGCATGAAGAGGTGTCATGTACGTGAGGTGAAGTCCAAATCAAGACCATGAGCATCTAGGATTTTCATTAACATTTAAAGGATAATTTTTAGAAGCCGAGCCATGCACATAAGAGATGTCGTTTTCGACACTACTTCGTAATCTGTGTGTAACTCTCTTATCCAATCTTTGATTTAGATTATTCAAAATGCTATAAGAATCTAAAAGAACCCTCTACAACTTTCATGTTTTGCGTTTTGAGAGATACAAGCTACATCAAGGTCGAAATCAGACGTGAAGTTGTCATACGTTGTTTTTATGGACTATTTCAATATTACTTCGTAATATGGGCGTAACATTCTCGTCCGAGATCTGATCAAGATGATTCAAAATTCTTTGGAAAAATGAGGAAGTGGTCGTTTCGTGTTTTAAGTTTTGAGAGATACGGACTCTAGGAAGGTTAAAGCGGGTTTGAAAGTGCATAACCGACTATGTGTGAACAAAAGAAAGAAAGAAAAAAAAAAAAAAAAAAAAAGTGATGTGACCACGTGACGCAACCAGGTCCTTCAACCATGTGCTGGGTCTTCAATTGCTTTTAGGGAGTCTTCTTTGGAGATTTTGAAAAGTCAAAGGGAGGAGGCTTGCTTTTAGGGAGATAGGGTTTTATATTATTATTTTTCTGAATAGTAGCTTTTTGGGGGAGAAGGCCAGGAGGCTGTGGGGGAGACATAGCAGCAGCTTTGCTGCAAAATTCGGCCTGCTCTCTCTCTCTCTCTCTCTCTCTCTCTCTCTCTCTCTCCTCTCTCTCTCTCTCTCAGTCTCTCTCTCTCTCTGTCTCTCCTCTCTCTCTCTCTCTCTCTCTCTCTCTCTCTCTCTCTCTCTCTCTCCTTATTGTTTTTTTTTTTAATCTTAAGCAATTGTTGGATTTATTTTCAATATTAAAAAAATGAGTTCAATTTTCTTGTTATTTAAATATTGTTAATTAGTTTAAGATTGAATCTTTCTCTCTTCTAGTCTCTTTCTTTAGTTTATTTGTTTAATAAAAAGTTGTGGTTAGAATTTTATTTTGGTTAGGTTATTTATATTATTAAAAGTTCAGTCTTTGTTTTAGTTATTGTTGGGCTTGTCTTTTTTTTTTTTTTTTCCCCTCCTTCATTCTCCCTTTTATTTTAAATAATTGTTTAAGTTATTTGTATTAATTGGAGTGTGTTTTAGTTTAAATCATGGAAGTTCAAATTTTTGTTTGGTTATTATTAAAAAAAGTTTGGGTTTTTATTTAATATTATATTTGGAGTGAATTTTGGGTTGAGTTATGTTTCATAGGTAAGCTCAGTTTGCTCTTTTTAAAATCTCAAGATCGTTTTTGTGTGAGTGAATTATTGGATTTAGTTTGGTCTTTGTTATTTTATGCGTGTTTCATTTTTAGTTAAAGTTTAAATTTTATTACAAGATCTCAAAAATCCCAAGAATCTGAATCTAAACTATGTTTAGTAAACTTTTTTTTCTTTTTTTGGATTACACATAATTTGGAATTAAATTGCATTCCCTGAGGAGACGATGTCACGCCCCAAACCCACAGAGGGGTCCCAGGTGTGAATATAGTAACCTAACGTGTCTCTGTATCAATTAAAACATACATGATACTAAACTGAATGAGGGTCCAACCCCGTGGGATTCACATACACCCTATATACATTCACATACATATCCATAGTCATCAAATATATAGCAAAAATATTCTTTCTATAAATACATCATACCATACCTGAGTCTATACATAACTAGAATATACGTTTCCAAAATACAATACATACTCCGAGTGTCTACAAAACCCAACAGTGAGAACCTGGTTATAAAACTCGTGCTTACACAGGTACTAAACGTAGCTAACCGACACCCACGCTTCCGGACGCTAGGATGCTAGTTTCGGCTACCTAAAGTGTGATGACCCAAAAATATATATATATATATATATATATATATATATATATATATATGATTAAAGTACAATAATAATAAAATAATAAAAATGGTCATTAAGTTAATATCAATACAAAAGTGTTTTTCTGTAGGATCCTTGATTCCATGTTTGATGTCTAAGAAAGACCTTATCTAAGCGAGTGCTCAGAGACCATTACGGCTCAATCGCTCCCTGGAGGTCGGTCTGGTCAAAATGGAATTTCATAAGATAAACAGGATAGACGCTATTTGTACACGTAAATAAGTATATATATACATAAAATAGTGTTTTGACAGACATAATTTATAAAAATACATAATAAGATAATAATAATATAGGCATCCTATGCGGGGCCCACAAGAGTGTGTGGAGCCCACATGAGTCTCGAAGCCGTATGGAGGTTTACACGAGTCTCGAAACTGTGTAGGGCTCATAAAATTGTATGAGGATTATTAGAGTTACGTACGATCCATTTGGGTCTCGAAGTTGTGTGGGGCCCACAAGACCATGTGGGGCTCACATGAGTTTTTAAAATTTAAATTTAATTCTTGTTCAAAAATAAAATAAAATAAAATAAATACTAAAAGTAGTTTAAAATTAATAACAATGATAATAATAATGATAATAATGATTAAGAAAAATAATAAAATAATAAAATAATTAGTTAGGTAATGGATTAATTAATTAGGTAAGTAATTAATTAAAAATTTATTTAGTGGGAATGGTGGCAAGCACTCCCAAATAGCCTCCACTCAACCCATACCTTGCCCATTCTTTAATTTTTTTTAAAAAAATTATAATTTCACCCATCTCCCCATACTTTCATAAATTTCATTTCTTCCCCAAAATTTTCCTATAAATAGGGAGCTCTCAACCTTCATTTTTCACAACAATTTTTCAAGGAAGAGAAGAAGTAGTGAGTGAAAGAATTTGTGGTGGAGAGAGAATTTTTGAATAAGTTCTCACTCACCCACTCTTTCCGATCTCATTTTTTTAAAAATAGTTATTGTGTTCGTAGCACGCGGTAAAAGAAGAAGGTAAGTAAATTTGATTATGTTAGTATTTTTATTCAAAATTTATACCTGAGTTTATTTGTAAGTAAATTTGATTATGTTAGTATTTTTATTCAAAATTTATACCCGAGTTTATTTGTAAGTAAATTTTGATTATGTTAGTTTTTTTTTTATTATTTAAAATTCATACCCGAGTTTATTTTATAAGTAAATTTCAATTATGTTAATTAGTTCTACAAAATTTTCATGAATTTATTTTTACGCGTATTTAATTATACCAGTTCTATCTTTAATATACTTGCATCTACTTTTGGGTTAAGAAATGTTCTAATCCCCTCGGATAAATTTTCAGCATTTCTTTCTATTTAAAAAAATAAAATTATATATATTTTTAACACAAAAATTGTGTGGCATGAGTTTATTTATACGTTACATTTTTTTTTATGAAAATATGAGTAAAGATGAGATTTTTACGATATTATTTTAAATTGTATAAATTATAATAAGATGATTTTAAAACCCCTTATGGCAACGAAAGTTCAAAGTTACAGATGCTCGGTACCGCAGCTTAAAGTTCATACGGATTAGAGTGCACCCACACTGTTTACAGAGTGGTTATTTATGTTAGTGGATTTCCCCTGAGTGCACACCTGGTTCCGGACCATGACTTAATAAGGAAAATCTCACTTAAAGTTTACGTACGTTGATTTAGTTTGGTCGGCCAGCCAGCTAAGTCCAGTTTTCGGATCGCACAACCCAGTCATGGGGGTAAACATGACTTACGGCAAACAGGCCTAAGGGTGGTTTTTATAATATATGTTTATACATATTTAATTACGTGTACAAAGTTACTAATGATTTGAAGGAAAAATATAAGTTTACGTGAAAAGGATCATTTTGGTGCTTAAATGACGATCTAAGGAAAACGTATAAGGAAAAGTATATGTATGTTTATCATTAAATATTTTTACAGTTTTAAAATTAAAAGTTTAATTTAGCAGTTATAGTATATGATTGTAAAAATTTACTGTTGAAATTGATGACAAAAGTTTTATGCAAAAATTTTTAAATCTATATTTATTCTAAAAGTAGTCTTGAAGTTATAGTATTAAATATTATTTTACGAAATTATTTAAAAGCTCATTTTGACCACACACTAATAATAATCTTATTTACTTACTGAGCGTCGTCTCACTCCAATCATATTTTTATTTCAGATAACTCTGAAGAGCATGTTGGAAATCAGGCTTAGCAAGCATACGAGTGGGGATAGAAAAATAAAGATTATTTAGAAATATTAGTATGATGCCGGATATTTATGCTTATGTAATTATTCTTCTTATGAAATAAATGATTATAATATGGATAATTAGCGCTCTGGTTTAATAATAATTGAGTTTATTTGCTTCCGCTGTAAATCAATGGTAAAAAGTTAATATCCCAGACCCCTCGGGGTCGGGGTGTTACATGAAGGACCTAAAAAACATTTGTATATTCGGGCCACCTCTCAGTAAGGAAGAAAACAGGTTATATCAGTGTGTGGCAGACAAATGTTATTTCAACATAAAACATAGCACAATACAGTTCCAGTATTTTCACAATTCAGTTCCAGTACATACGATACCAAACATATGGTCAGTGTTGTCACACTCAAGGAAATGATATCCTACAATAATCGAAGCCTCGCAGCAATATCATGCCAGTACGGTGTCCACTCACACCCATCGGTGACCAGCTGGAACAAACAGGTGATATTTCACACCCTCAGATATAGAGTTGGACACTCTTGCCCACAGTAAGCGTACGGTAATTAGCCGCCCCTGGCTATTTTACAAAACCCTAGAACATTTTACATACAACATTTCATTCCACACTTGTTTGAGTATACAACAAATCATATCGTTTTCGATTTGAGAAATACAATTTAATACAAATACAAGTACGATCATCTCAATACTACAGTTTTATACAACATACGATTTCCCAACAGAAATAGAGATGATACTCGAAACCCTAAATTTTCCCAAAAACTGTAACCTGAAAATCCTGTATTTTCACTTGATAGATTTTCCCAAATAAGTAACCAAAACATACATACGATCGTAAACTACAGGTTTACCAATCCCAATTTCAAAAATAGCTGATATTAATAGAATCTCCTTACCTTTTCTTAAATACCAAAATACGAACTCTATGACTCCAAAACTACGAACCGAGTTCCCAAAACCTAAACATCCAAGAACTATACTTCACTATAATTCTTACTACTACACATATTCAGAAATGAAACTGAAATCGGACCCTTACCTCGTTTTTGGTCAAAACTCAAAAATCCTTGAAACAAATTTTCGATCTGCTAAAAACGTAGAGATTCTCCTCTTAATCCCCGTGGTAACATCAAATCGTTGATTCCGACAACTGATGGCCTAAAATCCTGGAGAGAGAGAGAGAGAGAGAGAGAGAGAGAGAGAGAGAGAGAGAGAGAAGTTTCGAGTTCTAGAGAGAGAGAGAGAGAGAGAGAGAAGTTTCGACAACTGATGGCCTAAAATCAGGACGTACCACGATGATTGCAACAAAAAGGGTATATGCTTTTCGAGCTTCATGTACCCCAATTCTGAGGGAATATGTACATATTGTATATTTGTGTGATTCATTTATTTTCATTTTTGTTCATTCGTGTGCATTTCATAAATTCGCAAGAGGAGCAAAATAAAAGGCTTTTTGAATTAAATTTGGGATAATTTTCAATTAATTAGGTACCATTCGTAATAACGGGCGTATAGCGGGTGCTCATACCTTCCCCTCCCATAGCTATACTCCTGACCCCTGCTCTGGTAATGCAGACCGATCTACCCTTAATTGGGTAGTAATCAAATGTTCTAACCACACTAAAAGATTAGTGGCGACTCCATCACACATTTTTTTTCATGAAAATATTTTTTAAAACCACTTTTTACATTTTGTCCCAAGTTCATGTCCGGGAATGTTGCAATAACCTCTTCCAAATTTAGGGTTTCTTTACCCCATGTTAGAGTCATAACCAAGTTTTCATATGTGTGAAATGCTGGTAGGGAATTCAATAGCATCAGTGTCTTGTCATCTTCCTCGAATTTCACATCAACCCGTATTAAATCACTTATAATTTGATTGAATGCATTAATGTATTGGTTCAAACCCGAACTTTCCATCATCTTAAGCCAATATAACATTTACTTAAGAAATAATTTATTTGTAAAAGACTTAGACATATACCGGCTTTCAAGTTTTTGCCAAACAATCGCAGGAGAATCCTCTTCCATGAGCGATACAGCACGTCATCAACCAAACATAATATGATAGTTGCCACAACCTTTGCTTCCAATTCCTTCCACTTTGTATCATCTATGCCTTTTGGTTGAACTCCGTATAAAGTCTTCACCATACCTTGCTGCACAAACAGATCCTTCACCCTTCTGTGCCATAAACTAAAGTTTCTCGTTCCATCAAATTTAACGACATCAAACTTTGCAGAAGAAGTTCTAGAGGCCATTACAATAATGCTCTGATACCAATTTTTTGTGAAGAACGAATGCACAACGGAATTAAAAAAAAAAAAAAACAATCTTACAAACGCAACACTCAATGGTGAAATATATAGAACACCAATCATGTAGATTATAATTAAAGCAATAACAAAGAATTACGTGATTTGGTAATGTCTACATCCACGGAAGCAATCGAAAATATGACTTTCACTATCTTGTGTCAAAGACACGAACATCATTACAGATACAACATATACAATGTATTTATAAAGTTCCCAGAGGCTCTCCCTCCAAAATCCAACCAACTTAATGCCCAATTTAAAATTTGAAAATTTGTGCTAGGTTCCTAACCCAAATCGTCGATGGTTTGCGAATATATCATCGACGGTTTAATATCAAGAGCAAAACCTCTGTGAAACTTGACCAAATCGTTGACGAATACAAGGCAACCGTCGACGATTTCCTCAACAAACTCCAACATTCTGTTTTCACCCTATTTCTCTTTGTGCATGCCTTCCACTCACTATATGAGCTCCATATCACAACACTCACTATTTATAGGCTTGGGGATTCATTCAATTTAATTAATACTAATTAGGTCAATCAATACTAAATTTAATCAATCAAATTTATTTCAAATTTTTCACATTTCCCATATATCTAATTGTTGGATTTTCTTTTGTACTTGCAAGCTTGAAGATGTTGGCCCACCTATATTTTTTATTCCATTTTTACTTTTTCTATTTTTTTAATGTACTCATTTCTTTTTATATTTTTCATGTATTCATAAATTTTCTTGTATTTTCTCATTTATTGAATTTCTAAATTTTGCTCAATATGTTTTATATAAGCCCTGACCAAAATGGGGTATCTACATCATCCTTGGCCACTTGACCTTACGTTACTAGTCAACCAACCTATAGACAATTTTGCAAAAATAGATCATTTGCACAATGACTTCAACTTTTGCATGCACATATGTAATCTATAGAACCCTAGATGACATTCAAATCAAGTTTAAAGACATTCAAACGTAAAAATATATTTAAAATCATACAATCCTTTCTTTACAAATCATGCTTTGTTATTAGTAAGCCACATGTATACACTTATTAAATTACTGCATGTTATATATTCATAAATTTGCATACAAAATCATATATATTGACTAATAATACTCATCGAAACGCACACTTATAACACAAACATGTATTATCACTACACATACTAAACATTTATAAAAATTAAAAACCAAGAATGTAGGCTAACTTGAAATCGACTAACAGGCATGATAGTGCGAAAATGTGAAGAAACAATCAAGAGCTAGTGAGAGAAAATGACAGAAAATGCTAAAAGAATGATGAATGGAGGAATAGAAAATTTGGATCAAAAACTTGAATTCTATGGATTAGAACACGTCCTACATATAAATGTTCTCTACTATTGTGTGTGCCCAAGAAAGCCACATGGCTTGTCTATTTATACGCAAGCAATGGGAGAGAAAATGGATGGAATTTAGTTCAAATTTGAACTTCAAACCATAATAACTATCTTGTGTGAGAGATAGGTAGTTAGTGTTAGCCCAAGTGGCAACCCAAGAGGGGGAATGAATTTGGTTTGATAAAATTAATGTGCTTGACTACACAATTTAAAGAAATTTAAATAAATCAAGCAAATACTCAAATATAAAGCAATAAAAATAAAGGAGAGAAGGGAAGAGAGATGTAAACACTTTTTATAGTAGTTCAGCTATCCTCGCCTACATTTGCTCTCTCAAGGCCAACCACCTTGAGATTCCACTAATCCCCTTGCTTTTATGATGGCAAGGTAACCAGTTATGCTAATTATTTTTTAGAGACCAGGGAAATCAATTACACCTTGATTTAGTGGAGGCAAGGACAAAAATTACAAGAGAAATTACAAAACAAATTTCCTCACAATTAATGATACAAATTTGAAAAATCAAAACTAGTTCTCAAGGAATATTAAAAATATGGCACAAGAGTTTTGATGTTACTCTACAAAGCACTTTAAGGCACAAGAGATATTAAGTGAGAATTAAGAGTTTGGACACTTGAAAATTCAGTATGAATGTCTTTTCAAACATTTCTTAGGTTTTGGAGGGCATATATATATATAGAGTTTTAAGAAAAGTTAGTTATTTTATGCCCATTATAAAATTTTTCAGGTCAGGTTGATCAAGCGCTTACTAAGACCAATCAACTGCTTAATAGTCATTAGAGAAAAAAATCAAACTGTTGCAGGCAAAATTGTGCATACCATTCAATCACTTTCAGGAACCGATCAACCGCCTTTAACTTCTGCCTGGACTAGTCAACCACCGCTAACTGCACAGCGTAGTTTGGTCTACATGTTTGCCATTTTCATAGTCTTAATCTATTTGTGTCATATTTTAATATTCTTAGAGTTTTACAAAATAAAACATATTACAAATGAGAGAATAAAAGTACAAATAAATAGGATTTTAACTATTCAAATCTTCTCTCCATTCTTCAACTTCAATGACATAATCCTATTGAAAACAACTTAAGCACAAAACTATTAGTATACGATGATTTATTATCATCAAAATCAGGTTAATAAAACCTTAGGACTACAATTAGCCCCATTTTGACCATTGTAGGACCTCTGTCAATTGTCAACGATACGTGACAAGCCCAAGAATGCCAGCTAATCCCAACAAAAGAAGTGTTTTTTTTCAACAAAAAAAAAATGCCCAAACCAATCAACCACCTTGTAGGTTGAGGCTAACTACCTCACGCATGCAGAAGCACCTTCACATGGGAAGAGAGCATCGATCGATCACTTGTTAAAGTCTTGTTGACTACATGTGGAACATTATTCTTTTCATGTTTTGTCTTTAAAATTCAAATGTCTCAGTTAGGTTATTATAAGTTTGGTCAAAAATTATTATCGACAAAGGGCATATACCCCAAAAGTGAAGATAAGCACCTTGAAAGGGGAAGAAAAAGAATAACACAAATTTAGAAAAAGAGGATGAGAGAGAGAGAGAGAGAGAGAGAGAGAGAGAGAGAGAGAGAGAGAGAGAGAGAGAGAGAGAGAGAGATTGAGAAAGAGGGGAACCGTAAACAAGAGAAAGAAAAGAAGGGATGAGAAATTACATTGAAGCATATGTTAGTTATTGTTCAAGACAAAAACATGCATAGTATTGCAACAAATCTATTTACATGATACTCAAGACTTACCTAGAACTTCCTCTCTCATCTTCAAAGATTTAAATCTTCTTATTTCCACATCCTCTAGGTGATACTAACTTCTTTTATATCAAATTTGATAGTTTTGAGCAAGATAAATCCTTTAGGTCTTTTTTCTCTCAAGTTAGAATTCCTTTTAGTGTAGCCAGAATCTACCTTACCACATTGGTGCAGGTGGATAGCACAGCCAATTGAGTGTTTTACCCATCATCCATGGGTACTAGCCTTGACCAATGATAAGCCCTTATTTGAGCCTTTGCTCCTTGGCCAAGTGTCTCTCTAAAGTGCTCAGGCTATTGTCAATAGGTAATGTACTATTGACCACTTTATGTCTTGGCCATTGACTTGTCTTAATTGGGGTAAGCTCTTTTGAGTTTTTTCTTAGCCAAGGGTCACATTTCTTACATGTGCTCTTCTTGGATATACAGAGATGATATAAATAGGTTCAATTATTGACCATTTGACTATCGTACATTGCCATCAATTTCAATGCCTCACTTGACAAATTAAGTAATCCCATTCAACCCATTTACACTATTTATATCATAGTTTTAAAAATTAGACCAAGTTGATTAATCAACCAAGTTGGACTAGTAATTATCACTTCAAATTATGTTCCAAATCAAAAAATTTTCAAGTCAATATCAACCAGACCAAAATTAGGCAACTAGGTCATACTTGGTAGACCAATCGAATTGACCAAGCCATGGCTCTACTTAAAAACAAAAAGAAAAAAATCAAAGTTAAAGGCAAAGTAAGAATCTAGAACAACTAGAAGTCGTGTCTAACTAGATAGAGAGAGAGCCTTTTACCCTTTTAACTTCCATCACAAAACCAATTGACAAATGATATAGATTATATATCTTGTATATATTGTTATTCTTATATATAATACACATGAATTAATCATATAAATTTTGAAGGGAACCAAACTCTCGTCCTCATCCTAGAAATAATAATAACAATAATAATACTACTGAGAATATAATTTATATTTATTATTATGACATTCAATATTATTATATAAGTTTCAAGAATACAATAATAGAAAAAAGTGTGTGTGGGGAGGGGGGGCGTGTGTGTGTGTTTTTGTCTTTTAAGGTAATTGGTCTGACAACAAATTTCATACTTTGACCCACCAATCTAAATGATCTAACCAAATAAATTACTTTATCAAATTGATCACGAGTCTAGATTTTAAAATTATGATTTATACTTATACTTGGCCCATTAATATTCTTCCAAGAGACTAAGTATTGTGTCACAGTCCCACATTAATCATGTACTAAAGAGATCTTGAACTTACAAAGTTTTTCACATTGCAATCATGTAAGTCACCTTTTGTTTATAAGACATTCCTATAAGGTCAATGAATCAAAGCAGACAATAACTTATCGAAATTGAGCCCAATACCATTACATTTGATATTAGAACCACCACAAAAGTACTATCACATTAGTGGATCCTTTATAAAAGTATAAACCTCTAACAAAGGCGTAAAAGATCAACAAGAAAACATGTCAATCTCTCATTGGATTTGTACCTGTTGCGACATCCCGAACCCTACCAAAAAACCACTCTGGCAAATGGGTGCAACTGCGAACTGGCAAAAACGGATGTGTGATTTTGAAAAAGATTTTCATGGAAAAGCCATGTGTGATGGAGTTGTCACTAACCTTTGAAGTACAGTTAGAATACTTAATTGCTACCCCGTTAAGGGTAGAATCAGTCTGCGTCACCAGAGTCGGGTTCGAGAGTACGGTTACGCGAGGGGAAGGTATTAACACCTCTTACGCGCTCGTTCTTACGAACGGTACCAGATTAATTGAAAATTATCCCAAAATAAATTTAATAAGTCTTTCAAAATTACTCCCTTCCAAAAAGAATGAAAATACTATATAGGTATTCCCTCAGAATCGGGACAATCCAATACTCAAAAGAGTCTAGGCCCTTTGCTACAATCATCGAGGTGGAAAAATCGAGAAAATAGTTTACGAAAATACACTCTCAGGGTTTTGAAATTTGTAGAACTTTCTAAGTGAAAAGTAATATTCTA
The DNA here is from genome assembly GCF_029873635.1 of Malania oleifera. Classification (NCBI taxonomy): domain Eukaryota; kingdom Viridiplantae; phylum Streptophyta; class Magnoliopsida; order Santalales; family Ximeniaceae; genus Malania; species Malania oleifera. The sequence goes on along the minus strand of NC_080424.1, from coordinate 44,192,576 downwards.
GGAGGTTTTCGAACTCCTTTGGGATGACACAAATCTCAAAAATATTTTTTTGCGGTTTTTTAAGACTTTTCTGGATTTTTTGTGGTTTTTTCAAGGGGCAAGGACATTTTTGGAAATTTTTTATTTTTGTGATTTTTTAATGTTTTTCCCAAAGTATTTAAATAACAAAAAGGACATTAAGGCAAAATCCGCAAAAATTGAAAAGAAGATTGAAAATAAACTGGAAGGTTAAACTGGTTTCATACCGATTCAGAAGACCCAACCGGTTTGGCGAAGAACTGGTCCAAGAAGGGTCGACCCGTTTTAAGCCCGATCAAGACCAAATTAACACGCAGTGCCTATGGGGCGCACAAGTTAGTGTATGTTTTAGTGTGTGCATGGAGTGTGAAAAATGTGTGCATGAAATTTGAAAAATGTGTGCATGGAATATGAAAAATGTGTGTATGTGGGCGCATGAAAGGTGTGTGTGTGTGTGTGTGTGTAACAGTGAGTGGTGCGTGCTTTAGAGCGTGAGACGGTGTGTGTAAATAGTGTGTGTTAGTGTGAGTTTTTATTGTGTTTTGTGTGTAGCAGTAGGTGTAGTGTGTTTGTGGTTTAGTGTGTTCTTCTGCGTGTGCATGTGTGTGTTGCTGCGTGTGTGTTTTTAACTGTATGTGGCCTGAGGTGGTGTAAGGCTGCGCGGCTATGGCTGCCTGAGATGTGAGGCCGTGAGGGGGTGTGAGGTATGTGAGGCCGTGAGGGTGGAGGAATGATTGTGTAGAGAGTGAGAGGTCAAGGGTGGGGGGTCGTAGCCGTGAGGATGACTGTGTGTGTTTTTGTGTGTGAAGAGTGGGTGATGGGTATGGGGAAGTTGCAAGTCATGGGTGAGTGTGTGGGGCTGTGTGGGTCGTTGTGTATAAAAACCGTGTGTGTGAGTGGATGTTAATGGTGCGCGAGTGTGTGGGTGTTAATGGTTCCCGATCATTAACCGAAACCCAACCATAGACTGAACGGCAAAGCCCCACCCAAAGAACCGATCTGGTGGCAAAGAACAGTACACGGACAGAAAGAACGATAAACCACGAACTGCAAACTCTGGTGAGCATGAACGAACCCAAACATATACAAACAACACAGCCGGCAAATAAACCATAGGTGAAGCAAGCAACACCCGAGCAGAGTACAAAATAATTCCAGACCCATTGAAGTTATGTAAAGACAGTGCAAATATACCAGTCGAGAAGGAAAATATGAAGCAAATAAGCACATCTAAAACCTAAGATGAAAAACAAATTCATGGGAGAAGAGTTACCAATCAAGCTGGAAGCAACCGACGTTAAAATAGTGGGGTGAAAAATTCTCGGGTTGCAGATATGATACCGGCGTTATAGGGGACTGAAATCAACATCGTAATAGCGCCGACTCAGTGCAGGGAAGGAGTACGGTGTCTGCAACAACCGTCGCTTCGAGCTGGAGCTTCGACCATCTGAGATAATGCTGACGTGCTCGCCGGGAACGGACTTGCCGCGATGACGCAGAGGGGATCGCGGTGGCTACTTGGAGCTGGCTGAGATGGGCAGTCGTGGCTGTGGTTGGCCTCGGCTGGAGATGGAGGTGAGAGGTAAGAAGCGAGATGAGTGCTCTGGAGGATGGTAGCGAAGGGAGACAAAAGAGAGAGAGAGAGAGAGAGAGAGAGAGAGAGAGAGAGAGAGAGAGAGGCGAGGATGGCGATGGTTCGGGTGAGCTGTCGGATCTACAAAAGAGTGGGAAGATAGCCTGAGGAGATGGCCGAGAGAGTGGTTAGGCTGCGGCCGGTGTGGGTTACAAGAGAACGGTGAGGGTGGTAGAGAACCCGGATGCGAGGGCAACAACTGTGAGATGATGGTGAGGGAGGTCTGCTGTAGTGGTCGTCTTGTGGTGCTTCCGTGGGTAGCCGGGATCTGTGTAGTGAGGGTCACAGGTGTTGCCGCTGCTGCTGTGAGTGAGGTGCTATGGTAGGAGGTTGAGGGAGACTTGAGCAGTAGGAGGTTGTTTCCGGGGTGTTGGGGGAGAGTCGTGGGGAAAGATGGTGCTCGGGACTGTGGGGAATCCGAGAAATGGGAGAGAGAGAGAGAGAACTTGTTTTCAGAGGGAGAGATATGAGAAAGATGAAGGAGAGTTGCAGGGGTTGCGACGGAGATGGAGAGAGAAAACCAGAGAGAGAGAGAATATGAACGGTGAAAATTCGTGTCCCCCCATGTACCTATGCGAGAGACTCTTTTTATAGTAGTCTGCAAAGGTTTTTGGCGCGCAAAGCACGCGGGAAGCAGGAAGAAAGAAAAAAATCTTTAACAGAAAATATCACTGCATGTGCTTTCTGTTGAGAGGGATCATTCACACTCTTTTCCCTTTCTTATTTTTGAATTTATTTTTTTGTTTCTCCATTTGTTTTCCAAAAATGAGAGATTCAATTTAATAACATTTGATTCTCAGAAATTGGGAGGACTCGGACTCGACGTAACTAAAATACCAGGAGTCACTTAAAATTTAACGGGATTCAATCAAAATATCGAGGCTCGATTAAAATTCACCGTGGTTCTCGATTGAAACTCAACGGGACTCAATTAAAAAGTCAGGACTCGATTGAAACTCACCAAGACTCAATTAAAATCCCCTGGGACTTCAAAATTTGCCGAGACTCAATTTAGAATATCAGGACTCAATCGTATCCTCTTAATCCCGGGATTCAAGTCAATTTTTAATTACGCCTGGTTTTCTCAAAAATGGTCTGGTTAAAATTGGGGTGTCAAAAGTTGTCCCTCTTTGTAGGCTTTGTTGCTATAAAGTAACAGTAGGAACTTTCCCACGTTATTTGTAGTAATAAGACTGCAAAGATAAAAGGCACATATTTTAACCAGGCTGCAGCTTTGATCAAACATGCATTGTTTCTATCAATCCGAGGGTGGGAGAATAGCAACCAAAGCAAAATGGGAATGTCGCACAATTCTCTGAGGAGTTGTTTATTGGCTTGTGTTTGGCTAATTAGTGAGGGGAAATGGAAGTGTCGCACAACTCTCTGGGAAGTTTGTAGTTAGCAGTTTTTGGTTAGAAGTTAGCAGAGGTGAGTAGTCAGTGGTTAATGTGGAATCAAAAGGAATTGGAGATGACTCGCATTGGGGATGACTTGGATCAGGTATGGGGATGATCAATCAGGTGCAAGACCCGAGATCCTTTGGAAAATGTCCTCAGGTGTAGGGTCCTAAGTCCTTGAAAAATTGCTTTGTTAGGGATGATCAATCGGGTGTAAGATCCCGAGATCCTTTGGAAAATGAGTATTAGGTATAGGATCCTAGATTTCTAAAAAAGGGTTACTTCACTGGGGATGATCAATCGAGTGTGGGGTCCTGAGATCCTTTGGGGAAATGAGCATTCAGGTGTAGAGTCCTAAATTCCTAAAAATGGTTGCTCCACTGGGGATGATCGATCAGGTGTAAGATCCTGAGATCCTTTGAAAGATGGGTGCTCAGATGTAAGATTCTGAGAGTTTTCGGAATATGATTCGGATGTATGACTCTGAAGACTACTCAAGTGTAGAATCATGAGAATCGGATGGTAACTCGGGTGTATGATCCCAAGGACTACTCACATGTGGAATCATGAAAGTCGGATGAAGATTCAGGTGTATGATCCCAAAGACTACTCAAGTGTGGAATCTTAAGAGTTAGAAGAAGATTTGGGTTCATGATCCCGAAGACTACTCGAGTGTAGAATCTCGAGAGTCAGATGAAGATTCGGGTGTATGATCCCAAAGACTACATCTAGTGTAGAATCTTGAGAGTCGGATTCGGGTGTATGATCCCGAAGACTACTCAAACGTAGAATGAAGATTCAAATGTATGATCCCGAAGATTACTCAAGTGTAAAATGAAGTTTTGGGTATATGATCCCAAAGACTACTCAAGTGTAGAATCTTGAGAGTTAATCATGATCATTTGAGTGTAGGATCTCAAGGACTTCTCAGATGTAAGATTTTGAGAGTCCGCTGATTGCTTGAGTGTAGGATTTCGAGGATTTCTCATATGTAGGATTCTGAGAATCTACTGATTGCTCGAGTGTAGGATCTCGAGGACTTCTCATATGTAGGATTCTGAAAGTCTATCGATTGCTCGAGTGTAGGATCTCGAGGACTACTCAGATGTAGGATTCTGAGAGGCTATTGATTGCTCGAGTGTAGGATCTCAAGGATTTCTCAGATGTAGGATTCTAAGAGTCTGCTGATTGCTCGAGTATAGAACCTCGAGGACTTCTCAGATGTGGGATTTTGAGGGTATGTTGATTGCTCGAGTGTAGGATCTCGAGAGCTTCTTAAATGTAGGATTATAAGAGTTTGCTGATAGCTCGAGTGTAGGATCTCGAGGACTTCTCATATGTAAGATTCTAAGAGTCTAAACGATCATTCAAGTATAGGATCTCAAGAACTTCTCAAGGATTGCTCAGGTGTTAAAACAAATGGGTTAATCTTCTCCTAGGTCAACTGCCCCAGTTTCAAAGTAGATGTCTCAATTTGTTCCTTGGATAGCCTACCCCATGAGTGTAGGATCTCGAGAACTTCTCAAGGATTGCTCAGGTGTTAAAACAAATGGGTTAATCTTCTCCTGGGTCAACTGCCCCAGTTTCAAAGCAGATGTCTCAATTTGTTCCTGTGATAGCCTGCCCCAATTTCAAAGCATATCAATCTATGCCTGGGGTCAGCTGCCCCAATTTCAAAGAGTGCCAATCTGTGCCTGGGTCGACTGCCCCGGTTTCAAGAATTACTTAGTCAAAGATGCAATAACGATGTTCAAAAGCTTTTTCAACAAGACAAGTATGACTGAATGATGCTTTGTTGCTATATGTATGCATGTAGCTAGTTGTGATTCTAGAATGCAGGGATATGTTACTATATGTATACACATTGCTACCTATGATGCAAAATCATGTATGCATTTTTATTTTCTGTGTAATGAAATGCATGATGATGTATGAAACTTCTTTTTCCAATGCGCTTGTAATCAGCGACCCAAATTCTGAGTTTGGCCATGTTTTCGAACTCCAATCTGATGTGAATGCCCCTGAATCTAGCTCAAATGAGACTCAACCCAAGATCTGCCCCAGTTACATGTCACTGATCTTGGTCATGCTTTCAACTTCTATTTTTATATGAAAAGCACAAGAACTAGCTCTATAGTAGCTTAATCATGAAATCTGCCCCAGTTACATTAGTTTGCAACTAATCTTGGCCACTGATTTCAATAGGAACTCAACGCGTAGTTTGCCCCAGTTACATTTGTTTACAACCAATCTTGGTCACTGCTTTCAACGAGAATTCAACATGGAGTTTGCCCCAGTTACACTCATCTGTGGTTGATTCTGTTCACTTGGCATTCTTTCAATAGGGACCTTCTTGGCAATTCCTTGCAGGATATCTTCTTTGACTATCCATTCCTCTTTTGGAGCTTTTGAAGAGTGAGAAATGGAGTCTCTTTTTCAAAGGATGAATGTTCATGCATTTAGGATATCAATTTGCTAAATCAAGAGATCAGATGCACAAAATAGATGTTTTACCATGTTCATGTTATTTTGAAAGGAAAATTTTTATGTCAGTCATGTGACATTGATGCTAGTCTATCAGGCTGAATAATTCTCTCCCTTTGTCGATTGCCCCAATTTTATCAAGGGAAACTTCTTCTCTTCTGTCTCATTTTGCTGTTAACCCACTGGAAATCTCTTGTTTGATTGTTGCTCCTAGTTTAGTCACTTCGACCCATGTTTTGATCTCAAGATGGTCTTTAAGACTCGGGATGAAACGTAGGCTTAAGGATTTAGGCTCTCAGAAGAAAATGGAAACTAAGGCTCAAACATCTCGTCCCCAAATGATATCTCTTGCCCCAGTTTGTGGCGAGGCATCAATTTTTTATTTTATTTTTTTGCAAGAATTTGACCAAACTTGTTTATTTGAACAAACTGCCTACTTACCTTTTCAGGATCAAGTCATTACGTAATTCAGAATCAACATTGTGTCTGATAAATCATTTAAGACAACCATGTGTGTACCAATCTAGTAAAGCCTTTCCTTTGGACCATAATGTAAGCTTAGGGTATTGGTTAGAGAAGAAAAGGAGTACAATACGACTCAAACTTTGCTGAATTTAAAAGGGGTAATCCTTGGTCAAAAATCACATCTTAAGCATGTCCCTTTTCATTTCCTTTCTTTTTCTACTTTTTCTGCATTTTCTTCTCTCTTTTTTTTTTTTTTCTTTCTCTTTTATGGAGAATTTTCTAGCATCATGTTCATTGGAAGCTCAATTGAGACTAATCTTTTTAAAACTGCCCTAATGTGGGGTGTGATCATTTGACAGGTTAATCAAGAATTGAATTCTTTTAGGCTCGAGAGGGCTTGCAAAGAGTTTTTCTTTTTTCTCAACTTTTCTTTCTTGGTAGCCGAAAAATGGTCTGCCGTCACTTTGGATAACCAATTGTTGTCTCATATGATCTGTCAGACCTTTGAAACCCCGAACCTAGTTAAGTTTTTGGAAAATGACTTTTGAAGAAAATGACTTAACATTCAAGTTCAAATGGGTTAGCAAATGGTAAATCAACATTTGGGTTCATTTTAAGAGGATTGGTCCGCCAAAGATGACCATCTATCATTTGATCAAAATGAGAGTAATGAACTGACATGAAATTGTTGGAACAACATAGTCATTTTGTTGAGTTCCTCCGAGAGTAAAATACTCCTTTAGAACATTCAAATTCAATGGAGTAAGGACAATTATTTCATCCTCCTCTTCTTCCGCCTTTGGGTTAGGTTTTCAAAATCAACATCTCTTCCTGGCTTGTGAATACTGGCAATGTTACTTTTCTTATTCCCGCATAAGACACGAGCAAACAAAATTTTGTAACTGAACTCATGATGCAAATGATATACGAAAGTGCATGACTTCATTTCATTAATGGGGATGAAATTCTCTGAGATGGAAATGTCACAGAATTACAAAGGGAAAATGAAAATAAAGAAATAAAGAAGACAAAAGCACCATATGAAATGGATTAGATAGTCAACAGTCTGTCAATCTTGTGTTTCCACTCCTGCTATAAATGGTAAACCCCTCCATTCAGGCTATTCCTAGATTCATGGCTGATACTTTGGCTTCGGCTCCTTCTAAGATGCTAATCATTTCCCTACTTGTGATTGGGTAGACGATCATTATGAATTCCTGACTATTTATCATCAAAAGTCAAACAATCGACGTCCCTCGGCGATTGTACCTTGTGCTTAAATGCCCAACATCAGTCAACGGTGTAGCCCTGTAATTTGGAGTGATATACACAGCGAGCGTCCGGATCGTACCACTGTGGTAGGGGATGTCGTACAGTTATTCCAGGGATGACCAAGATGAGTTTCCTTTCAAGAAATTGCGGGAACAGTTCCGAATAGGACATAGGAATTGGCTCGGTCCTACTAGGACCCCTTCCCTATGTCTGAACATTTTGTTGAGCAAGCGTAGGCCCGGATGGAACGAGCTGGGGTCTTGTGCCTACATGCACTACCTGATTAATGGTGGGTTCGGCAACAAAATTTCTCCTTGACCCCTTAGTATGGTTGCAATGGTAATAACGCCCTTGAATCATGTGAGCTTCTTCTTCTTTCTTCTCGTTAGTCCACTTCTTGCCCAGACCAATCTCATTTTCACTGTCTCTGACTAGGCCTGCCTTGATATCGACCTCAATCTTACCTCCTGCGGCCACAATGTCCATGAAATCGTGGGGTGTTCCCTCCCCCCCCCCCCCCGAAGATGCCCGTGATAGGGGTCTTTCATTGTACTTATGAATAACGTGATAGCTTCTTGGTCACCTACCGAGGGATCCACTTGGATCACTGCATCCCTCTACCTATAGGCGTACTCCCTAAAGGTCTCTATGGGCTTCTTCTCCATTTCAAATAGGGTCATCCGATCTAGTGCCATCTCCATAACATGACGATATTGAGCTTCAAAAGCTTTGGCCAAGTCTCCCCATGTATGGATCTGTGCTCTATCCTGGTGGATATACCACCTGGCTGCCATTCCGATCAGACTGCCCCAAAAGTAGTGCATCGTCAGTTGTTCATCGTCAGAGTAAGCCACCATTGCTTGGCAATACAACCGGAGATGAGTTCATGGACACTAGGTTCCATCAAATTTTTCAAAGTCTGGAATCTTGAATTTTGGAGGTAAAACCACTTTCGGTACTAGGTAGAGGTCTCCTGGATTAACAAAGCTAAATGAATTAGAGCCTTCAATGGCTCTCAACCGTTCTTCAAGCACGTCACAACGGCACTCGGTTGCAATCTTGCTTGCCTCCATATCTATCACTATTATCGGGGATACCCTAACTACTGGGATTCCTAGCATTGGTGCGGTAGGAGTGAATGCAGCACCATTTGGAAGGGGGTTTCCTATGGCGACTGGAGGTTGTGCCAATGTTTGCCCGTGAACTGGGGTGAACCCCACAGCGTGGATAGGATCTATATCAGCTTCGTCATCCTGCTCTCGCACTGTCTTTCCCTTGTCTAACAGCAGGTCTAATATTCTTTTCATTTGGCTACTTAATTCCTCTTATCCTTGCTCTATGCCGAGGACTCGATTTTCTAGTTGCTCCTCCATAACTTTTGTTTTACTTCTGGTGTTGTAAAGGTGAGTAGAGGCGGGCTCAATGTTGAAATTATGAATTTTACTTTGTCCTTATAGGAAGTTGGAACGTGATTACCGGCCCATTAGGGATGAAATCTTATGCATGGATGCATGCAATGCAGCTTAAATAATCATTTGGCCAAGGTTTCAGGAAAAACCACACTCATTAATGATCTCAGGAATAATCTGTTTTCCCCTTGGCAAGTACTTTGGAAAATAAAATTTGACTTTCCAAAAATGAATTGGGCTTTTTTCAAAAGATTGGCCAAGTGATATGGATGCCTAACCTAGATGCAAGATGTACACAACACAAAAAAATTTAAAGCATATGTACAAAAGACATAGGTTACAACATGTGGAAAAGGATGTGACTCCTGTCCCAATCCTGGGGTAAGTATGTACATAGGGTTCTCTGAGGCTCTACCCTAGGCAAGGGATTATGGACAATTATGTGTAGTTAAGCTCTAATCCCTATAGAAAAAGGTCTCAGATTGAAACTCCATCCTCCCTTACAGAGGTCCAAACAAAGCTCGCACTGAGCGGAGTGGTTCGCGAGTCCCCAGAATCCCTACCACATGGGGACTAACACTATTACACTCCTTTCTAATCCTAAAAGGGAAAGCTTGGGTGTAGAGCTGTAAAGGTGTGTGAGTTTAATAGTTTCAGCCTACACACTCTACCCCACATCCATACATTATTCAGAATTAAACATATGCTTTATTCACACAAGTCATGAAAACAAGTAATCACATGCTTATCATCTCATGCTAAATCAAGGCATTTACAGTTAATCACATGCTCATTCAGTAGATAATGAAAACACAAGCAAAGTCGATCATTTATTCAATTACAAACTGTGATTTATTCGCGAAGTACCTGCAAACAAAATAATCATATGGATAATGTGTACAAAACAGGAAAGGAGCAATCAAGAAGACTCATTAGATTTGGATTTTAGGATAATCCTCAATTAATCATCGGCTCGACTCTCAAGTGTCCCCAGCGGAGTTGCCAAGCTATCGCAACGTCCCGGACCCTGCTAGAAAACCACTCTGGCAAATGGGTGCGGCTGCAAACTGGGAAAAACGGATGTGTGATTTTGAAAAAAAATTTCGTGGAAAAACCATGTGTGATGGAGTCGCCACTAACCTTTGAAGTGCGGTTAGAACACTTGATTGCTACCTCGTTAGGGGTAGAATCGTTCTACGTCACCAGAGTCGGACTCGAGAGTATGGTTATGCGAGGGGAAGGTATTAGCACCCCCTACGCAACTGTTCTTTCGAACGGTACCAGATTACTCGAAAATTATCCCAAAATAAATTTAATAAGCCTTTCAAAATAACTCTCTTCCAAAAAGAATGAAAATACTATATAGGTATTCTCTCATAATCTGGGCAATCCAATACTCGGAAGAGTTTAGGCCCTTTGCTGCAATCATCGGAGTGGAAAATCGAGAAAATAGTTTACGAAAATACACTCCTAGGGTTTTGAAATCTGTACAATTTTCTAAATGAAAAGTATTATTTCAGGAGGTTTTCGGACTAATTCGCGATGACACAAACCTCAAAAATATTTTTTTTTTGTGCTTTTTAAGATTTTTCTGTATTTTTTGTGGTTTTTTCAAGGGACAAGGACATTTTTGGAAATTTTTTATTTTTTTGATTTTTTAATGTTTTTCCCGAAGTATTTAAATAACAAAAAGGAAATTAAGGCGAAATCCGCAAAAATTGAAAAGAATATGAGAAATAAAATGGAAGGCTAAAATGATTTCATACCGGTTCAGAAGATCCAACTGGTTTGGCGAAGAATCGGTCCACGTAGGGTCGACCCGTTTTAGGCCCGGTCAAGGCCAAGTTAACACGCGGTGCCTATGGGCGCACAAGTTAGTGCATGTTTTAGTGTGTGCATGGAGTGTGTGAAAAATGTGTGTGCATGGAATGTGAAAAATGTGTGATGTAATATGAAAAATGTGTGTATGTGGGTGCATGGCACGTGTGAGTTTTAGTGTGTTTGGGTGATTTTAAATTGGTGGGTTAGTGGTGTGTGTGTCAGTGTGTATGAGTGATTTTAAATTAGTGGGTTAGTGGTGTGTGTGTGTGTGTGTGTGTGTGTGTGTGTGTGTGGGTGATTTTGGATTGATGGGTGATTTTAAATTAGTGGGTTAATGGTGTGTGTGTGTGTGTGTGTGTAGCAGTGAGTGGTGCGTGCTTTAGTGCGTGAGACGGTGTGTGTAAATAGTGTGAGTTTTTGTTGTGTGTTTTGTGTTTTGTGTGTAGCAGTAGGTGTAATGTGTTTGTGGTTTAGTGTGTTCTTCTGTGTGTGCATGTGTGTGTTGCTGCGTGTGTGTTCTACTGTGTGTGACCTGAGGTGGTGTGAGGCTGTGCGGCTATGGCTGCCTGAGATGTGAGGCCCTGAAGGTGGAGGAATGATTGTGTAGAGAGTGAGAGGTCAAGGGTGGGGGGTCGCAGCCGTGAGGATGACTGTGTGTGTGTGTTTTTGTGTGTGAAGAGTGAGTGACAGGTATAGGGAAGTTGCAAACCGTGGGTGAGTGCGTGTTTTTGTGTGTGGAGCTGTGTGGGTCGCTGTGTATAAAAACCGTGTGAGTGAGTGGGTGTTAATGGTGCATGAGTGTGTGGGTGTTAATGGTTCCCAATCATTAACCGGAACCCATCCATAGACTGAACCGCAACCCCCACCCCCCACCCCCCCCCCCCCCCCCCAACCCAAAGAACCGATCTGGTGGCAAAGAACAGTACACGGATAGAAAGAACGATAAACCACGACTTGCAAACTCCAGTGAGCATGAACAAACCCGAACATATACAGACAACACAGCCGGCAAATCAACCACCGGTGAAGCAAGCAACACCCGAGCAGAGGAAAAAATAATTCCAGATCCATTGAAGTTATGTAAATATAGTGCAGATATACCAGTCGAGAAGGAAAATATGAAGCAAATAAGCACATCTAAAACCCGAGATGAAAAACAAATTCATGGGAGAAGAGTTACCAATCAAGCTGGAAGCAACCGAAGTTAAAATAGTGGGGTGAAAAATTCTCGAGTTGCAGAGATAATACCGGCGTTGTAGGGGACTGAAATCAGGGTCGTAATGGCGCCGACTCAGTGCAGGGAAGGAGTACGGTGTCTGCAACAATCGTCGCTACGAGCTGGAGCTCCGACCATCTGAGATACTGCTGATGTGCTCACCGGGAACGAACTTGCCAAGATGATGCAGAGGGGGTCGCGGTGGCTACTTTGAGCTGGCTGAGATGGGCAGTCGTGGCTGTGGTTGGCCTCGGCTGGAGATGGAGGTGAGACGTAAGAGGAGAGATGAGTGCTCTGGAGGATGGTAGCGAAGGGAGACAAGAGAGAGAGAGAGGCAAGGATGGCGAAGGTTCGGGTGAGCTGTCGGATCTACAGGAGAGTGGGGAGAGTGGCCTGAGGAGATGGCCGAGAGAGTGGTTGGGCTGCGGCCGGTGTGGGTTGTAGGAGAACGGTGAGGGTGATAGAGAAACCCGGATGCGAGGGTAATGACTGAGAGATGACGGTGAGGAAGGTCTGCTGTAGTGGCCGTCTGGTGGTGCTGCCGTGGGTAGCCGGGATCTGTGCAGCGAGGGTCACGGGTGTTGCCGCTGCTGCTGTGAGTGAGGTGCTGTGGTAGGAGGTTGAGGGAAACCGAGCAGTAGGAAATTGTTTCCGGGGTGTTGGGGGAGAGTCGTGGGGAAAGATGGTGCTCGGGACTGTGGGGAATCCGAGAGAGAGAGAGAGAGAGAGAGAGAGAGAGAGAGAGAGAGAGAGAGAGAGAACTGGTTTTCAGAGGGAGAGATATGAGAAAGATAAGGGAGAGTTGCAGAGGTTGCGACGGGGATGGAGAGGGAAAACCAGAGAGAGAGAGAGAGAGAGAGAGAAAAGATGAACAGTGAAAATTCATGCCCCAACACCCCGCACCCCCCCCCCCCCCCCCCCCCCGGCCCAAGGTGCCTGTGCGAGAGACTCTTTTTATAGGAGTCTGCAGAGGGTTTTGGCGCACAAAAGCACGCGGGAAGCAGGAAGAAATAAAAAAATCTTTTAACAGAAAATATTCCTGCATGTGCTTTCTGTTGAGAGGGATCATTCACGCGCTTTTCCCTTTCTTATTTTTGAATTTATTTTTTTGCTGCGCCATTTGTTTTCCAAGAATGAGAGATTCAATTTAATAACACTTGCCGTAACTAAAATACCAGGAGTCTATTAAAATTCACCGTGGTTCAATTAAAATATCAAGGTTCGATTAAAGCTCAACGAAACTCAATTAAAATTACCTAGGACTTCAAAATTCGCCAAGACTCAATTTAAAATATCACAACTCGAACGGATCCTGCTAATCCCGGGATTCAAGTCAATTTTTAATTACACCGAATTTTCTCGAAAATGGCTTAGTTAAAAAGATTTTGCATGTATATATATTAACGAGATCTTGAACTAATAAAATTGATTCACTCCAATTATGTGAAAGCTTTTATAAGACATTAACTACAAGGTCAATGTGGTCAAAGTAAATATCTTATCAAAAGTAAGCCTGAAACTATTACATTTGATATCAAAACTGCCGTGAAAGTAGTGACATGAGTTGATCAAGTCTAGACCACTCTAACGAGAGTATCATAGATGGGACAAAAATACATGTCACTCCCACATTGGATGTATATTAAATAAATTGGCATTTATGAAGTTAGTTCCCACTCCAATCATGTGAAACGCCTCTTACAAAATAAAATTGTAAAACCAGTGGACTAAAACAGATAATACCTTACTAGAAGTAAACCCAAGACCAGCACAGCATAAATTCAATATGAATTCATACCAATCAGCTATGAAATGTGTTGCATTCCTTATTTTCCCTTGCATACGTATTATTTTATTTATTTATTTATTTGACATATGTAGTCACTAGGAAAAATGAACGAACCAGAGACTGCAATTGAAAAGAAATGACATCATTCCGGGGGAAGATTTTCAAAAATAAGTTGGTTAGATATAAGCTATTCACAAATTGCAGTTCGTTATTTTCCCTACTAAATGGTAATAAACTGGCAAAGTTGCACGACAGAAATCAAATATGAGAAACTATAACAGCAGACATCTCCATCACAGTACATTGAACCCCAAACCAACCCTAACTGCAACTGGGGCACATCATGAATGGAATATCAAAATACCAAAGATCCACTCTTCTCAAAAGGGGAGAAAGAAGTCAGCGACTTTCACTAACAGGTGAACATCGGCTGGTGCTAGCATCCCCAATCGAAACCGATGCCAGGGACTTTGAGGCCCATGCCTTCGCATTCATTGCTCCTCCCTGCAAATTTCTTTTCTTGCAAGGCTCCTTTAATGAATTGAATATCTGCCTTGATCGATTTAGATAGGCCAGAGGATGCTCCCACAAGCTCAAATTTCTGATGCGCCTTCTCCAAGCACCCTGAGCACAAACAAGTAAAGCAGGCAAGGTGTAGTAGAGCAATCTCAAAAGCACAAATGCAGTCGCCAAAGCCAGATAGGTTTCCTGCCGAAGCATATTTTCTGGAGATCTAGCCCATGAGAATGGGCAGCTTTCCTGCTCAGCAGTATTGTGCTTCTCATGATTGGATGAGTGCCTAATTTTCTCCAGCGCTGTTTGATGTAGTGCTGCAGTTTTTATACCTATATCAATGAGTGCAAAATATTTAAGAGCAGTGGCGTCTATAGTAATACCAGACCTGACGTAACTGATTCCCAGGGCAAACCAACAGCAGCTCTTTATAGATAGCTGCTCTCTTCAAAAGGAGACACATATTCAGAGAAGACTGAAAATTAATAAAGTAATTCTAATCTAAATTTTGATGTGGCCTATCCATCAGAAGAAAGGTAAATCACTCTATCCACATCAGATTACCAATGGGATAGGATGAAAAAATCCATCCCAACAGCCCTCCTCACCCTACCCCTCCTTGAGGCATGGAAGCAGAAATCCATAACTATGAGGTCAATATGGGAAATGCCTTACCAGTAACATCATCATAGAAAGCAACAAGGGATCGAAGCGTCCGGGAGCCATGATATCGTATGCGCATGGTCGAATTTAGAAGGAAAAGAGTGGGGAAGCCATGAACTCCATATTTCGAGAGCATGCTGTCAAATTTACTGTGTTAATCCCAAGTATGCAAAAGAATCATAGATTATTCAATTCCAGAGATTGGTTTCCAAACCTTGGTCTGATAGCTGACTCTTCAATTGCAAAATGGGGGATAGAGGGATACATAGAAGACAAGATGGAGAAGCTTGGTCTACATATTTTAGAGAAGGGGCACCAAGATGCATAAAAGAGCACAGCCACATACTCGTGACTACCGCTGTGTACCATTGTTAGTGCCCTCAGCAGTGAAACCTCATCTCCCTTCAAAAAAGCACAACAGTAACATGTCAGAAACAGATTTTTTTTAAAAATCGGCATCCCCAGGCCATAAGGCTCCCAGCTTCACAAGGGTAAGGGGAGGGTTGTCACGGTGTACACAGCCTTACCCCTACTTTCATGTAGAGAGGCTGTTTCCTTGGACTCGAACCCATGACCAGCCAGTCACAAAGGAGCAGCCTTACCATTGATCAAAGGCCCTCATTCATAGAAATAGATTAATACCATTAAACCAAAAAATGCAAACAATAAAGTTGTCATTTCAACCATTGTTTATAAGCAAAATAGTTCCCATAATTATCAACTTCGAAGGTTGCTCTATCTCATGCATTTTGTATACATTTCCTAGACAACTTTTTCTAGTGGAAATAATTTTCTACTAAACAATCAGATTAACTCCAGGAAAAATGAATAATTGTTCCCATCTTTATCATCCAAATCAAAATGTTGCCAATACACAAATCAAATTATACTCAGTTACCTTCATTAATCTCTTTGACTCCAATCATTATCAATTTTTTGGCAAAGAGGCCAATGGACACTTTGATTACAGTATAATAGTATATCATACTACCGCTCACCAACTTACCAACTTGTAACAGTATCACTTTTATTCCAATCAAACAAGGTATTTAAACAATGTTTTAAAATCCAGAACTGTCCTTGAGTCAGATAGGAATATGTTTTCAATGCTTCCATGTACAAGCACACTTGCACATGTTTTATACACTTTTTTCATTTTTTTTCTTTTTTTTTTTAATAAAAGCACATGTTTTCACACATCACTTAAGACTAAACTAAACATCCTTCAATATTTAAAAGTATACTATTGGTTTCAAATTTCAACAATTTTTTTTATATAGAAAATGAAATCTATTAAAAAGGAAAGGTACAAGAGCTAGAGGACAAAATGTTCTCAAACAATTATAAAGGAAAAAAATAATTACAAAAGAGTTGCCCCATCTCTCTTTCCAAACCAGCCAAAGACACCAAAAGAAGCTCCATGAGCCAAAGCCCCAGGGGAAACTCTTAAGAAAATGACTCTAACCTATAACAAGTAAAAGCATGACTTGATCCTTGAATATCCTAACATTCCTCTATATCCATATGGTCCAAAAAATGGCATACCAAGCACAATTCCACAACACATTCCCTTTCTTACTTCTCCCAAACTCTCAAATTTTGATTAACAATCAATCATCATGACTAAGGTTGGCAAAACAGATCAATGTCCAATAGCTGACCTCTGGCCTGCATTTAAATCACACTGGAGTCTTAAGGATTTTCCCATGACCCATCTGTTTAAATAATGTTTGGGTAAACGCCCAAACATAAAAACCCGTGACTTGTTTTGCCATCCCATCTCACCAGTAAAGGAGAAAAGCTTGCTTCGAAACTACCTAGCCCTCTATGAATGAAGAAATAGTGCTCATTTGTGTTGTTATAAGCTAAATACATTACACAAGTACTGGGCTGATTGCTTTATAAGGTGTCCTCACCTGCAGCAAGTCAATTAGTATTAATTGAGAACCAAAGTCCAGGAAAATGTTTTGATCTTGAAGGGAATTTAGCCTCCCAAATTAAATTCTTCTGAGCAAAAGGATTCAATAATTGCAATAGAAATGATTTAGAAATGGATGTATTGGAACTATTCCCAAGCCAAACACAAGTATCCCTCAGGTAAGGAACAAAGAACCCAAAACTATCATCAAATGGACAAGCTCATCAATCTCTCTTTCATTAAGAATCTGGAAGAAACTTTATTTTATGTTAAATATTTTTGGACGACTTATATGTATACATTATTTTTTGTTAGAATTAAGAGTACGGGCTTCTTCCTAGTAGTTTATCTTCCAACTTTACCCATATGGGAGGTTTGGACTCAACTTCCCCTAGGGTAAGGTTTTGTGCCCATATGTCCATAGTGGACAAAATATGGATGCATATTTACCAATTGACATAGAAAAAAACAGCCAAAATATTTTATTCCAAACCAATTTTGACTAAAAACTAATAAGGGCCTTTTAGAGGTTAACATGCTCGAAAAACAAGAAGAAAATAATTTTAGAAATCTAAAGACAAACTAAAATTCTATTTTCTGATATACTAGTACCCTAGAATCTAAAAGATATAACTCTAATAAAATGCTTTAAATAAAAAAAAAATGAAATGACAATTATTGCTTTAACAATGACTACATCCTTTCCAAATTCTTTTTGCTTGAACTAGTAACTTATTTTCTATTAAGGATTAATGAATAGTAGTAACAACAATGGTAATTTGTTAGAAGTGGGGTTGAGTTTCAGTGGGAGGCAACATTCCATCTTAATTGCATTTCCGTGCAGCTAGAATAGGGAACATGATGCAACTTCGTTGAACTATTGAGGGAGGTGGTGGGTTTTCATTAATGCATCTTTATTTTTTATTTTTATTTTTTTTTCTTTCATTCTTCTTTTTTTTTTTTTTTTTCATTTTCAGAAACCATTCTCAATGAGCTATGAATAGAAGGGGGAGAAGATAATAATGAGCACAACAATGATAGTAAAATTAGTTATTTTATTAATGTTAACAAGAGATGAATTAATTAACAATTTGATATGGACACTATTTTGTTTACAAGTGTCACATTTTCTAAATATTAGTAACTTGATATTTCTTTTCTATGTTTTCCAACTTCAACCTTCTTTTCTATTTTTTAATGTATTTAAGCTTTTAGCACTATATTTATTTAATATTAAATTTTATTATTATATATTATATTTTCAAAGCTTAGGTCGTAGTTATACAATATAACTTGGTGGTCTAAATTTGTTAGATTTTTATTATTTTAACAAATAAAACAATGAATTTGTTTAGTTTATTGTACTATTTGTATGTCTTATGTGCCTAATAGATCAATGGAGTGTATAATGCATTTTGTTTTATTAATTATTCGACACATGATTAATGAAAAAGTAAAAAGATATAATTTTTTGTCTCAAAAGAGGCTTAAAGCAAATGCAATATTTGTTGCCAATATTAAAAAGCATGAATAAGTAGAACTTAAGGATTCAAAATGCAGTAAAACTCTTTTTAAGACAGATTGGGAGCTTAAAACATGAAAATTAACTAATATACAATAGACACTGTCCTTGAAAATGATTCACAGCTATCACACCTCCTTCCAGTTATGTAACATCAGCAACTCCCCCTTCCCACTACATGTTACCATTATGGTATGCTACCTGCTACTACTATTTAAAACCATGGTTTACAGCATATGGTGGGAAGGAAGAAGGAGACCAGGAATTTAAGCTTTGCACGGCGGCCGGGTAGGAGAGGAGTGGACTCACTCATAAGGTAATTAGATTTGAGCCATATATTAAATTTAATAAAGGACAAAATGGGATAAGTGAAAATCAGAGATATAGGGTTGATCGATGCGGCCCAAGTGGCTTCAACCCATCAAGCAACTAATAACAGCTTTCCTGTCCAGCCCAGTAACCAGAGAAATGACGCAATGGCCCAACAACACACTGAAATAACAGAACAAGATCAGAAGGAACGATGGTTGTTTCCTAACAATCAATAAAAGAGCAATGATTGATCTTATTCCCAACAAAGCTCCCAGCTAACAATCCAGTTCTCTGAGCATAAGCAAAGATCAATTAAATCATTCAGTCAACATAAACACGCAACCACATTGTTGGGCTGTAAATTAAGGATTCAGAAGATGAGCAGGCAGTGCAGCCCCTATCTAATTCTTCTCCATTTAGTTCTGTAAGTCATCTGAGGCAGATAGATTCCATTGGAGGTGTAGTAGAAGGCTATCAATAGGATTCTAGCCTTCTAGGCCAAAAGGTGAGGGGAGCAAGATTAACCGAAAATTCAACAGAAGAGTGCTAGAAGCTTTTCTTTAGTAGAAGTGCTTACAGCACAAACAGTGGCAGGTTTGGGATTGGGCGCTAAAGTCAAGATATGAACTAGTGCAATGAGATAGGGAGAAGTGAGTTTAATTCTGATTTTGAAAGTTAAGGGGGGTTTGGCTAAATTAGGAAATGATGACCCTCCTCTCGAAGATGTTTCTCGTGTACCAAATACTCAAACTCTGACAGTTGATTTGGTGGGGATTAATATTTTTAATGATGAGGCAGGTAAAGAGAGATATCAATGGATTAATAACGTATCAGCATGTAAGAGGGAAAGAAAATTCTTGCAGAGGAGATGGTATTTCGCCCATTCTCATTACTCCAGAAGAATACTCCAACCATATAAAGAATCCACTTGTTAAGGAGTTCTATGAAAAAGATAAACTCAAAACCACCTGGATAAGATGGGTTTGACATTGATTACTGGAGGACAGAAAACGAGATTGAACTGCTGCATGAGCAAGAAAATCAAAAAGGGCAGACAGTGCTAACAACCTGAATGTGTTTAAGAGATTGGAATAGGAAGGGCTTGAAAAAGGATTCTCGGAGCTCATCTTATGGCTGTTTGTATCATCATAAGAAAGAATTAAGAAAGCAAAAACCAAAAACTAAAAACCAAAACTAAAACCTGAAAAATTAAACCCAAAACTGAAAACTAACAACTGCTTTGGTCTTTACACCTAAAATTGATAGAAAAATTTTTAAAAAACAAAGAAAAATATGCAAATGTATAAGTACTCATTCCATTATTATTTCACGCCCCGTTTGGACCTTGGTAAACATGGGGGAAAGGAAAGGAAAATACAAAGGAATCCATTTTTTCATGTTAAAATTATCAATGAAAGTGACAATGAAAATAGAAAACTTACCAAATCAATGAACAAAATATTGATTTTACACATCATTAACACTTGATATTTCTTAGTTTTTCAACATATTAAAATACATTTTCATTTTAATAGTGTTTTATATAGAGAGAAAATGCAATGGAAAATTATTTTCCTTTCTTTTCCTTTCCCCAAACAAAATCCTTGATTCAAATGAACCCTTAAGACCCAAGCTACGGAGAAGGTAGGCAACATACCAGGTATTCAACCAGCTCATTTTTCTCCTCACTATTCTGGCACCAATCAAGCTTCTGGCCGCCAAACCTTGATCTGGTAAAACCCATATATAAGAATTCCCAAAGTTGTTGGCCCAGCCCCAAATTGCAGAACTTCCAGCGCAGCTAATTCAGTGGAGGTTGAATACAGTCATATGGGATTGGAGATGCCAGGAGGTTTCAAAAAGTCTACAAACCTCCATGGACATAGGTTATTAGGACACTTATCCATTAACTTACCATCAAATTCCAAGGGAATGGAGGTATAAGAGTCATGAAAATCAAACCTAGGGAAGATCTATAGGATTTTTGAAACCTCGAGAAAGATCACTATCTTTTTGTCAAACCTTGGGAAGCCTGCAAGATTGTTGAAACCTCAAGGGAGATCCACATCTTTTGCCAAACCTCACAGAAAGTCGATGTCTTTTGCCCTTCTCAAAATTGTGTGACAACCAAAATGGAAAGAAACAACCACAAGGATACCAAACAACCCATTAGTTATGGTTTTATTTTCCTATGTTTTATTTCTTTTCAGTTTTGAGGGTTTCTTGTTCCACATTTAGTTTCTATTCTTTCTTAATAATATTTATTTTTTTTAAAATAAAATAAAAATGTAACATAATTATATTTCATTTTTTGCTAAAAATGTAATGGAATAATATTTCATTTCTGGTAGAAAATATCATAAAAATATTTATTATTGCTTATATATTTTTAAACTGTTAAAAATAGCTGCCCATAGATTAAATTGATTAATTGTTTAGCTATCGTAGATGAAGTAACAGGTGGAAATGATCTGGTTCGTTCGGTTCAAGGAGAAATAGCTACCGAACCAGACTACTTTGGTTCCATAAAAAACTGGAACCAAAACCTACCCAAACCATCATTGGAACCAAACTGAAGTATTCCAGTTTGGTTTGTGTTTGTGCCCAACAGAATTTCAAATGTTGATGTTAACTAACAATTTCAAGGCCTCAAAATTACAAAAAAGTTCAATCGTAATGGTGACATTGATTTTGATTTTGATTACAATTTTTTAAAATTATGGAAATTAATACTAAAGATTGGACTTTTTAATGGAACTTTGGAAATTGCTAATAAATGTAATAAACAAGATTTAAAAGTGAAATATTATGAATAAACACAACAATAACATATGTGGTGTATAAGGTGCAATAAGTATACTATAAAAACCATATCTTTAATATAAATGAAACTCATAAACCAGTTAAATATTAGTTAGTATGCAAATACAATCAATTTAGACACAAAAAGTTGAATAAAATGTTGTAGCTAAAATCTCAGCTCAATTTTGCATAAAGTTTCAAAAGTTTGAAAGCAATCATTCAAATCAGAAAGATATCATTCATATCCTTCCCATAATAATCTTATTTTTAATTTAAGACACAGATTTATTAAGACAGGAATCTCAATTTGATTCTTGAATCTCAAAACTTTGTTCCATGTTCAAAATTTCTGATATATTTCATTGAAATTTTGAGATTTGTGAAGATTCGACATAAAATATGTGAGATAGTATTGAAAGCCATTTCAACTTCTAAGTTGATGAAAAGGGCAACTCAATGGAAATTTGAATAATTTCATGGTGTAAGCAGAAGTTCATGAATTCTATTGAATTAATTCTTCATATGTACATCACAATCTTTATATAATACAATTCCCTATTCTAAACAAGGAAATAATCTTCTTCCCAAATAATATCAAATCCCCCACATTTACCCACTTTCCTAATTAATTATTTACAATAATACTTGGGATTTTAACACTCCCCCTTAAGTTGGATCATAAATATTAATCATCTCCAACTTGCTAATGAGATCATCAAAGCTCTGTCGTCCCAACCCTTTAGTGAAAACATCTGCAGTTTGTTCCTTGGTAGGTACATAAATCATACAGATAATTCCTTCTTCAATTTTTTCTTTGATAAAGTGTCTGTCCACTTCCACATGTTTAGTCCTGTCATGTTGAACTGGATTGAGAGAGATGCTGATAGCTGCCTTATTGTCACAATAGAGTTTGACAGGAAATTTCACCGGGACCTGTAATTCTTCCAAGAGTTTCCATAACGACAGTCCTTCACATATCCCTTGAGCAACTACCCTGAATTCCGCTTCAGCACTACTACGAACCACCACGTTCTATTTTTTACTTTTCCAAGTTACCAGATTTCCCCAGACGAATGTGCAATAACATGTAGTGGATCTTCTTCCACTGATCCTGCCTAATCTGCATCTGTAAAGATCTCTACTTCCTTACTTTCACATTTCTTAAAAAAAAGTCCTCTTCACGGGGATCCCTTGAGATATCGAAGGATATTGTATACGGCATCTAAGTGGGTCTCTTTTGGTGAATGCATGTGTTGGCTTACAACACTGACTGCAAATGCAATATCTGGTCTAGTATGTGATAGGTAGATTAGCTTGCCAACCAACCTTTGATACCTTTCCTTTTCAACTGGTATTCCACAGTCTTCAACCCTCTTTACCACTTCAATCGGTGTTTCGCTAGGTTTGCATCCAAGCATGCCAGTTTCAATTAGGAGATTGGTAACATACTTTCGCTGAGAGACACTAATTCCCTTTCTCGTTCTTGCCACTTCCATGCCCAAAAAATACCGCATTTGTCCCAAGTCTTCAACTTCAAATTCAGCAGCCAGAACTTTCTTCAATCTCTCCATCTCTACTGTATCATCACCAGTAAGGATTATGTCATCAACATACACTATTAGAATTGTTTTCTTACCTCTTTCAGTCTGCTGGAAGAATAAGGTATGATCTGATTGCCCCTGTTGATAACCTTGATTCTTTATTACTTTCGCAAATCTATCAAACCATGCTCTGGGAGATTGTTTGAGCCCGTACAATGACTTCTTGAGTTTACACACTCTATTTTCTTCACCTTTCCCACTGAATCCAGGTGGTATGGTCATGTATGCTTCTTCTTCTAATTCACCATTCAAAAAAGCATTTTTAATATCAAGTTGTTGTAATGGCCAATCTAAATTGGCTGCCAAGGATAAGAGAGTCCGTACTGTATTTAAGTTTGCCACTGGTGCAAATGTCTCTGTATAGTCAATGTCATAAGTCTATGTGAATCCTTTTGCAACAAGTTTGGCTTTATATCTTTCAACTGTCCCATCAGATTTATATTTCACTGTGAAGACCCATTTACAGCCCACTGGCTTCTTCCCTCTCGGAAAATTTATCAACTCCCAAGTTCCATTTTTTTCTAGAGCTCGCATTTCCTCCATGATTGCCTCTCTCCATTTAGGTATTTCTAGAGCTTCCTGAATGTTCTTTGGTACTTTTACCCTGTCAAGGTTAGAGATAAAAGCACGATATCCTGTAGACAAGCTGTTATAAGACATGTATTTAGACCAGGGGTATTGAGTACACGACCTAGTTTGTTTTCTCATTGCAATAGGTAGGTTGATATCATCAGGTACCGGATTATCAAAAGAAAGCTCAATTACCAGATCACGATTGGACATTGACTCATGGTTATTTGGAGACATCACCGGTTCCAACGTTCTTGGTGCCTCAAGTATGAGATTCTCCCTGTTCTTTGGGTTCGGATTTCTTGAGTAAACAAGTAAGTCTTCGTTGTTTTGCTTTCCTGTATCTCCCCCTGAGGTTAAGTGTTCTGTTGTGTTTGGCAAGTCAGGAATTGATGCAATGGAAGACTCGATAGATGGGTCAGGGAATGAAGCAACAGAAGGCTCAATAGATGGTACAGGTTCAGATGACACATAATCAATAGTATAGAAGTCAAAGAACCGATCTTCACTCCATGTCTCCCCCTGAAGAGAGGGCTTTGGGAAATAAGGAGTGGTTTCAAAGAAAGTAACGTCAAGACTAACAAACAGCCTTTTGGAAACCGGATCATAGCATTTGTAGCCTTTCTGAGTCGGGGAATAACCAAGGAAGACACATTCAATGGCACGTGGATCCAATTTGTCCCGGTTGTGTGCATGAACATGAACAAACGTAGTACAACCAAAGATTTTTAGCAGAAGACTGGTTGGAAGACGAGAGGCAGGAAAGTGTTCCTGGAATTTCTGAAGAGGAGTGACATAGGAAAGTACTCGACTTGGCATTCGATTAATGAGATGTGTGGTTGTTAAGATGGCATCGCCCCAAAAATAGTTTTTCATGTTGGTAGTGAACATTAACGCCCGGGCTACTTCAAGTATATGTCTATTTTTCCGTTCAGCCACCCCATTTTGTTAAGGGGTATCCACACAAGAACTCTGATGAACAATCCCATTTTCTTGAAGATAGGTTCCCAGAATAGTATTAAAGTATTCCGTACCATTATCAGTACGTAAAATTTGGATAGTAGTCTGAAACTGTGTATGAATCATGGAATGAAAATTGATGAAAATGGAGCGGACTTTAGTTTTTTCTTTCAGCAAGTAAACCCAACAAAGGCGAGTATGGTCATCAATAAACGTAACGAACCATTTTGTATTGGTGCGATTGAGTGAACGTGAGGGACCCCACAAATCACTATGAATCATAGTAAATGGGCGAGATGGTTTGTATATGGATGATGGGAAGGAAGTTCGACAGTGTTTGGCAAGCTCACACACTTCACATTGAAACTCAGGAGACTTTTTATTTGAACAAATAGGCAAAAACAAATGTTTTAAATATTGAAAATTGGGATGACCCATTCTTGCATGCCATAACAAAAGTTCACTATCTTTAGAAATAGATACAGAATCACAATTTTGCAGTATTACACAGTTCGCTCAAGCTTGCCTCCTCAAAGTTGTAGAGTCCCTCATGCGCCTTAGCAGTGCCAATCGTCTTCCCCGGTGATAGGTCCTGAAAAACATAATGAGATAAAACAAATTTAGCAGAACAGTTCGAGTCTTTTGTTAATTGACTGATGGATAACAGATTGCAAGACAATTTGGGAACATGTAGGACTGATTGTAAAATAATTGAGTCAGATATGCGAATACTTCCTTTACCCGCAACTAGTGAGAGAGAGCCATCTGCAATTTTTACTCTCAAATTCCCAACATATGGTGAGTAGGATCAAAAACATTGATAAGAACCAGTCATGTGATCAGATGCGCCCGAGTCAATTATCCATGGAGATTTTTAACAGGATGTAGTATTGAAAGCTGTCAGATAATTACCCCGGTGAGCTAGGGAACCAGAAGACTAACCCGATGTTTGAATTGACGAAATCATTTTGTACAGCTGGTCTAACTGTTTAGGACTGAATGCACTGCTTGAAGAGGTATTGATTTTTTCTCCTTGTAATTTTTCAATTAACCTGTCAGTGCTAGTCTGGTACCCACGATTTTTTTGGTATTGTCTCGGCTTCCAATCTGCCGGTTTTCCATGAATTTCCCAGCAAGTATCTTTTGAATGACCTATTTTTCAGTAATGTTCGCACCATAATTTACCTTTTTGTGGTCGTTGGCTGGTTTGGTTGGATCCCCCGGGGCCTTTTGATACAAGGGCCGAGACATCAGGCCCATTAGTGTGTGCCCATTTAGATTTGGGGCGGATACGGGTAGGTCCAACCCGACAGGGTCATTTTGGGATCTCAACATTACACGCCTTCTGCTTTCCTCCCTCCTCACTTCTGTGAATACCTCTCGGGTTGAGGGAAGAGGTCGTCGGCCAAAGATGCGTCCCCTCACGTCGTCCAGATCCCGGTTCAAGCCGACAAGAAACTCGAAGACCCTTTCGTTCTCGAGCCTCCTTCGGTATCGTGTGCTATCGCCAGAGCACTCCCACTCCTCGTAAGTGCTTAAGTCGAGTTCCTGCCAGAGATGGGTCATCTCCATGAAGTACTCAGTAACGCCTCTCTCCCCTTGCCTCATCTGCCACAGTCGGGTCTTGATTTCGAAGATTTGCGAGTAACTCTCGACATCGGAATACATCTCACGAACAGCGCCCCAAACATCCTTTGCCGTCGGCAAGAACAGGAAGATTTTCCCGAGTGATGGCTGCATTGAGTTGACGAGCCAGGCGGTGACCATGGAGTTTTCGGACCTCCATTTATGCAAGGCAATCACGTCGGTAGAGTCGGGTTTCCTCCGTTCGCCGGTAAGATAGCCAAGTCTCCCTTTTCCTTCGATCACCAACTTTATGGATTGAGCCCACTCACGATAATTTTTCCCGTTTAATTTCTCCACTGAGAGTGGAAAGGAGAAATTGTCAAGTCCATTCGAACCCCCAACAGAAGTGGCCTCTGAGTCGCCGTCAATATTTGCAGACAAGGTCGACCCTCTGCTGTTGACGGTGCCGTTGGCCATAGTTAGCTAAAGTTGAGAAACCCTAACTCTGATACCATGTAAGCAGAAGTTCATGAATTCTATTGAATTAATTCTTCATATGTACATCACAATCTTTATACAATACAATTCCCTATTCTAAACAAGGAAATAATCTTCTTCCCGAATAATATCAAATCCCCCACATTTAACCACTTTCCTAATTAATTATTTACAATAATACTTGGGATTTTAACACATGGAAACTTGAGACCACAATCCCTAGATGAATTAGACTTTATAAATTAGTAAAATTACAAATTGAAAACAAAAATAAAATTCTCCATTTTTTGGATAAAAGAAAAATTTTTAAAACTAAACATCATACAAAGAAGAGGGCAAGATGTCCTCAAAAAACAATAAAACTAGAAACTGAAAGATAATATTCTCCATTTATCATATTTTTCGTAGTTTAAACTTTAAAAAACTGAAAAAAAACATAAAGTTTCATCTTCATAATTAATAAAAATCCGATCAAATTTCAAATTTTTTATCTTTAATGTACATGCAGATTTAAAAATAATTTTTTTGTCCTCATCATGAATAATTCAAAATCCATCAAACCTAAGAAGATCACCACATCAAGATTTAAGTGGTCAATAAATAAATAAAAATAAAAAAACATACAGCAAAAGCGAGTGGGCAAAATGCATGCAACTGCATGCTAGTGTGCAGTATCATGGCAATAGGGAGATTGGGGATGGGAGAATGGGAATTTGGAATGAGGGAAGGGATATTGAATAAGTATGATGGATTAATTTATGAAAGGGGTCTTGGGAGTCAGTTGTTGCAGAGAGGAACTCGAAAGATATATTGCAATTCTTCGTAACTGATTTAATTTTTAACTTTTTAATTACATTATGTATTTGTGTGTGCATACGTCAGTGCGTGTACCCAAATACTAATACCAAACACACTTGGGTCATTGGTTTTGCATTGAGGCATGAACCTTGAGGTCCAGCGCTTCCGATTCCAACCCTACAACTTTCAGATTTCATATAAATTTTAACACGTACATTCCAATTATATATATATATATGGGCTTGCAAAATAAACAGTTCAGGTCATCTTGATTTAATAAACAAGTTGTTTCTGTTCAATTAATAGTTTGGTTTAGTTCAAGAAATGTTGTAATCAAGAACCAAACATTAAGGTTCTTGATATGGTGCGACTGGAATCCAGCCAAAAGACAAAACCTAATCAAACCAGCTGGTTCGATTCCTCAATTTTCCCTGCTCCTTGTTACCATGATTAGATGGTAACATTGAAGTCTTGTGAGCATCACATGATGTAGGGCACAATACAAACAATCCTAAAACCCAAATTATTCAATCCAGAAAATGTAATAAAAGTAATTTAAAGGCTAATAGCCATGGGATCAAACAAAAATAATTTAGGAAATCCTAATCAAACTAATCAATTGGAATACCTCCTACACAAGATAAACAAATTTTAATAAAATATACTAAATAAAAAATGCAAAATAAAATGGAAATTATTATCAAATCTCTCTTGCCTTTAAGGGTGGCAAAACAGGTCAAAACCCGATGGGTGACCCATGACCCGCCCATTCAAACCGGATTTGGGTTTAATTACAAGCTGAGCCGTTTATAAATGGGTCAACTTGGACCCGGCACATTTATTAAACGGATTAGGGGGGTTAGGGTTGGACCACCCACAGGTGACCCATTTATCCATATATATTAAACTTAAAGCTAACCCTACCCTTGTCCCTCTCCCTTTCCCTCTCCCTCAGTCCGCACCGCCGCACCACAGTCGGAGTCCCTTGCAGAGTCGCACGCCGCAGCACTCCCCTTCCCTTGCAGCCCACAGCACTCCCATTCCCTCGCAAGCCACAGCACTCGCTCTCACTCAGTCCCTCCTGCCTCTGCGGCCAGCGCCTTACCCTCGCACCTCACCCTCACGAGTCACGGCCTCACCACACGGTCGTCACCCTACCCTCTCCCTCAGACCTCAGTCAGCACTTGACAGCCTGCGACCAGTGAACCCAGTTGCCAGTTCCGCACAAAAATGCTGGAAGTCCAGGATGCAGGCTCCAGAAGAGGGAAGCCCAGCGAATGAGGAAGCCCCGTTTATTGGGGCTGTTTTTTTTTTTTTTTTTTAATTTTGTGAAATTACAAAACACAGGTTCAATGATTTCATTGAGGAAATGATTTTGATGATGAACAAGAACGCAAGGGAGGAGGTACATTGAGGTAACTTTTGTATGTCGGAGGGGTGAACAGTAATTGTGAGCTTATGATCCAGTTGCATCCCACGTGGACACATTGGAAGACCTGCAAAAGCTGTTCATGGAGATGGTCGGCAGCGACGCATTCAGGTTTGATTTGGACTTCAACGACAATCAGACAGCAGCTAAAAGGGCACGTGTCAGCCTATCTTCCACTCTTCCTCTCAATTCTGAAATGTTAAAAAAAATTTAAAATAAATAAATTATGTTTTTAAACAGGTGACCTATTTATTAAATGGGCGAGTTCGGGTTTACCTATTCATCACCCATTAATAAAAGGATCAACCCAAACCGGAACCCATTTATGACCCACCCGAACCCAGCCCGTTAACCCATTTTGCCACCCCTAATTTGCTTCTTTGAATTTGTGGGTGGCAATCATCTATGTGGAGGCATGATGTTCCACGTCATCACAACTGCAAATTTAGCAATTCTTCTAACTTCTTTAATGTTGGTAGGTTTTTCCTTGGGGGGCAAAAGGCACGCACCTCCCTTGAGGTTTGGCAAAAAGACAAAGACCTCCCCTGAGCCTCCAAAATGCCACAAATCTCCCCTATGGTTTGCCAAAAAGACAGACTTTTCCTCAAAAAAATTGTATTTTTGCAAAATACACGGGGAGGGTTTGTGTCTTTCACAAACCTTAGGAGAAATCCATAAAATTCTTGAAACCTCGGGGGAGGTCCCTGAAATTTTTGAAACCTCGGGGGAGATCATTGTCTTTTTGTCAAACCTCAGGGGAGGTCTGTGTCTTTTGCCCTCTTTTTGGGAGGGTGGGGGAGCATAGTAGTCAAAAGCGCGCCTAGGCGCAAGGTGCAGTGGGACAACGAGGCTAGCGCCTCATCAAGGCTGAGGCAAGGCGACTTTCAAAAGGCGCAGCAAAGCGCACTAAGACTCCAGGCGCAATGAGTCGCGCCTTGAGATTTCTAACTTTTCACTTCAATTTTTTTTTTTTTACCTTTTAAGAGAGAAAACGTAGTCAACTCCAGAGTCAAACTTTCAAACCAGCCCTAACCCTAGCCAAAGCTTCGACTCGAACCAGAAGGAGCCCTTCGTCTTCAAGCCTTCTAACCTGCACGAAACCAGCAAGAGCTATTCATCTTCAAGCCTTCGAACCAACGCAAAACTACCAAGTGCCCTTCGTCTTCAATGTTCCAGCCTTTGAACTAGCTCAAAACACCTTAATCTTCAGGTCTTTGGGTCTTCAAGCCTTCACCAGCAAGAGGGCCTTCACAATAGGCCTTTGTCTTTGTGGTTCAAGCCTTCGAACCAGCACAACCTTCGTTTTGAGTCTTTGATACTTCCGCCAGCAAACGAGAGGCTTCAAGCCAAAGAGTCATCATCGCCAGTCTTCATGAGTCATCAGGTTGCTTCAAACTAGCAAGTCTTCTTCTTCTTCTGCTTCATCTTTTTCAGTTCTTCTCATTCTTCAGGGCTCAATATTTTGCTGCTGCGGCTGCCTGCTGGTGGCTGGCATTCTGCCCTGCTCTTGGCAAGTTTTAGATTAACTTGCATTGAGCCGCTAAGTTCATATTATATAATATGCAATTAATTATGTAGTTTAATGCAAGTTTATAATTAATATATAACATATTTTACTGAATTTAGTTGCTTTTTTTTTTTCGGAAATACAATATACAAACAATACATTTTTCTGAAATATATTATGCATTGCTTTTGCATTTAGAATCAATAAAGAAAGAATTGGGATTGATCGATATATCTTGAAACAAACGAAAAGGAAACAAAAGATGAAACATAAAGCATGGATCAACTAAGCCCTCTGGGGGACTTGCTTAAGAATAAGTAAAGAGGAATCTCATGTAAATACCATAGAATAAGGTTTGATCCTATTCATGGAGATTCCGTAAATATTCCATTCCAAAAATAGAAAGTTCAAAACAATTGGGATTTTTTTTGGAGATTGGATGCAGTTACTAATTCATGGTCTAGCATGTACAAGTCTTAAATCTTAAATGGATTCCGGAAGTGGAAACTCTAACTCTGCAAAGAAAGATCCTGCATGGAAGTATGCACATTTGAATGATCAAAAAAATAGAAATAATTTGACTTGCAATTTTTGTGGCAAAGTCACAAAGGAAGCAATATTTCAGGCAAAACAACATATTGTCAGAGGATTTTGAAATGTAAAAGAATGCTCTAAGTGCCTACTCATGTTCATGAGGATATTAGGGAGTATCTGTTGAAGAAAGATATAGAGGAGGAAAATGAGTCATTTTCTGACTTGGATGAAATAGATTGTTATGGTGAAGATAAAGAGGAAGAAGTTCAGGAAATGGACTCTCATGGAAAGAAAGTGCTTAGTAGTGGAAGTCGAGGTCGAAGTCAAAGTTCATACAATCCACCTTGAAGAAACCAAAATAGAAGGGGCCTATAGACTTGTTTTTTTTACTCTTGATCCAAAGAAAGCGATTCTAGCTAGGAAAGAAGGGAAGATGAAGTAAAAATCAATAAATGAGGCGTGCAAAAAAGAATTAAGAAAAAAGGCAATGACATATTTTGCTAGGTAGATGTATGATGCTAGAATACCATTCAATGTTGTCTATTTGGACAGCTTTGCAATGGCACTTGAATCGATTGGGCAACATGGTTCTGAAATAAAGCGGCTTAGTTATCATGAAGGAGAGTTCCTTTCCTAAAGAAGGAAGTTAGTCGCACGAAAGAGTTGACAAAGGTCCATAAGGAGGAATGGGCAAAATATGGATACTCAATTATCTCCGATGGTTGGAGAGATTCAGTTGCTAATAAGGACATAATAAACTTCTTAGTGAACTCTCCAAGGGAATCAATGTTCATCAAGTCTATTGATGCTTCCAATATTGTCAAGAATGCAGATAGAATGTACAATTACTTGATGAGATGGTGAAGGAAATCAAACGTGTTTCAAGTAGTAACTGATAATGCTCAACTACGTTGCAGCAGGTAAGAACTTATTTCTAGAACTACATTCTATAGTGCATAAATTATTTATTTTAATACTTCAATGGCTTCACTCCTTCACTTTTGAATAGGGAGATTGTTGGAAGCAAAGAGGTCACATTTATATTGGACACCGTGTGCTGCACATTGCCTCGATTAAATATTGGAAGATATTGGGAAGATGCCTCCAATTCATACAACTTTGAAAAGGCAATATTCTTGAATGGTTATATTTATAATTGTGTTGGTGTAGTGAACTTGATGAGACAGTTCACTAGAGGAAAGGAGTTACGAAGGCCTGCGGTTACAACATTTGCAACTACCTTCATCACTCTTTGTTCAACACACCTTCAAGAGAACAACTTGAGAAAGATGTTTACTTTTGAAAATTGGAATACTACTAAATGGGCAAAGGAGGCAGCAGGCAAAAGAGCAATTAGTATTGTTTTGATGCCTACTTTTTGGAGTACCATTGTCTATGCTCTTAAATTAACAGGCTCACTTGTCCGTGTACTCCGTTTGGTTGATGGGGAAAAGAAACCTACAATGGGATATATTTATGAAGCAATGGACAGGGCTAAGTAAGTCATGGCTAAAGCTTTCGGTGAGAAAGAGGATGAAGTCAAGGAGGCATTTGAAATTATTGATACAAGGTGGGGATGCCAACTTCATCAACCTTTGCATGCAGCTACACACTACTTGAACCCGGAATATTTCTATTCAAACCCCCACATTTCGCAAGATGAAAAAATCATGGCGTGTTTGTACAAATGCATTACAAGGTTGCCTACTTTTTGGAGTACCATTGTCTATGCTCTTAAATTAACAGACTCACTTGTCCGTGTACTCCGTTTGGTTGATGGGGAAAAGAAACCTACAATGGGATATATTTATGAAGCAATGGACATGGCTAAGGAAGCAATGGACATGGCTTTCAGTGAGAAAGAGGATGAAGTCAAGGAGGCATTTGAAATTATTGATACAAGGTGCGGATGCCAACTCCATCAACCTCTGCATGCAGCTGCACACTACTTGAACCCGGAATATTTCTATTCAAACCCCCACATTTCGCAAGATGAAAAAATCATGGCGTGTTTGTACAAATGCATTACAAGGTTGGTGCCAACCCATGAATTGCAAGATAAAGTTTTACATGAGTTGGAAAATTACACTAGTGCTAGTGGCCTCTTTGGAAGAATTGATTTGGCAGTGAGAGAACGGAAGATCAATGACCATCTAAAGTGACATTTTTACTACCTCTTTCTATCTAAAATTATTTTTGCTATTTAGCTAGTAGGTATTCATTTAAACTTTATTTTATAACAACACAATGGTGGATATCATTTGGATCGTCGCCCCAAACTTGCAAAAGTTTGCTGTGAAAATGCTTAGCCCCACATGTAGTGCTACTGACTGCAAAAGAAATTGGAGCACATTCCAACATATAAGTCATTAGGGCATCTTGGATTAAAGAACATGAACTACCAGCCTACTACTTTTTAAAATCATTATTTACTATATTACTTTAAACTTCTTGCAGCTTCATAGCAACAGGAGAAATAGGCTAGCCTAGCAACGCTTGAATGATTTGGTATTTGTGAAATATAATCAAGCTTTGAGGCGTCGATACAACAAGCATGGCACCATTGATCCCATCCTTCTAAAGGACATTGATGATAGTAATGAGTGGTTGATTGGTAGGATGGATAGCAATTCCGATGAAGATGATGAACTTGTGTTTGAAAATGATCTTTTGATTTGAGGTTTTGTTGCCAGAGCTGCTAGAGTAAATAACGCCATGCATCACACTAGATCAAGAATAAGTGTGAATATGTCATCCAGCAGTGCTAGGGAACCGGACTACAATGTTGGAACTTGTAGATGAGAATGAGATCCAAGTGGATAATGCAGAGGAGACAGAAGAGGAAGAAGATGTTGGAGAAGAAAATTATGATGATAAAGAGGAAGATGATGATGATATCTTGGCAGATTTAGTTGATGATGAGTGATGACTGATGATTGAGGAGAATTTTTACATTTTAGACTCTAAAATCATTTATTTTACTCTTTTCTTTTGATATTGAACCATGTTGATGCTTTTGGGCCTTTGGCCTGGCAATTTCATTTCATTTCTAATTTGAAGCTTGAACTCTTGCATGCGTAATTACTTATATTGAACTATGCTTGTTTCACTTGGAAGTTGGAACTTAGTACTTGGTTGTCATAATTTCTATGCATTTAAGTCTTCATATTGAATATTTTGGCATTTTTAATTCTAATATTACTATTGATGTGTTCATATACCAATTACCCACCAAACAGGCATTGTACACAATTTTAGTAATTATACGCCTCACCTTCATCCGCGCCTTCGTCTCGCACCTCAGCTCCAAGTACCCTTTGCACCTCGGTGCGCCTTGCGCCTTTGACTACTATAGGGGGGAGGGGGATGGTGGATGGATGGATTTTGAAGTATTGGCATATGGAAAATCCTAAAAATATAGCCACAACATGACATACACAACAACAATTCATATTACATTTAAATCTATTATATTTGACAATATATTTATTAAAAAAGTGATTTAAATGCATATACTTTCTCCTTTCCTTTTTCAATCTAATATAAATGTGCAATGTATCACTCATTCCATTGTCATGCCAGTCTACTATAATGAACAGACGTCATGATTGGTTTTCCTCTAAACTCTGATTTTTTATGAATTTACAAAAAAAATAATTAAAATAATTGTATTGCAATGTGTCATCATTGTGTCTAAACATTGTCAAAAAAGCATAGACACCTTCAAAGAGTGGCAAATGAATGTCTGATTTTAAAAGTAATGTTACTTTACAGACAGGCTTATGAAGTGTTGGATATGTCTAAAGTTTGAAGAGCGAGACTTAAACATGACATTTGATCCAACACCCATATATAGAGGTTTCTAGGCTATATAGAGGGTGGGCCAACCTAAGCAAGATTCAAACCAGATCAGCCCAGATTGGTTTCGTTGGCCCCAGTACTTTCATTTCTAGGTTACAAACTTACTACAGAACCTGGATTGACAGAATTCTGGGTTCAATCCAATCACTTTGGCTGGTGCCCATGTCTTAAAACAATGATTTGAAGTCGCCCAATGCCCAGAATAATCATGCTGTGAAAAAACGTATAATAATATGGACAGAAGGATGACTAGCAAGATGCCTCTAAACATCCTCTTTGAACAAGGGTATAAAGATCCATGGAGATAAAGCATTTGTATTACTTTGATGGTTAGGTCACAGGTTTCTTTAGTTGTCTAGTTGGTATAAACATACTATTTAATGCTCTTAAAAAAAATCCTATTAACTTTGGGGTTCAATATTTGAAGTCAGCTCTCTGCCAAGCATTAAGCATAGAATGGGGGACATTATTTTGGATTATCATTGGATAAAAAGCATTTATAATTATTTATTGCTTAGTAGTACAAATTTTAAAATGGGAAAATGACAGAGCAAGACAGGGAATTCCCAACAAATAGTTTTAAAATGGAATTCATGAGCTCGATATCATTTTGGATTATCGAGGGATAGCAAGATATTATTGGTTTTCCAGTTGGTATAAACATCATATTTGATAAAAATTTAAAATTTTAAATAAAAAAAACACTTTGGGGTTCAATATTTGGAGGCAGCTGTCTGTCAACTATTAAAGCCTAAACATGGGTTATGAAATTATTTTGGATTATCATGGGATAGCAAACATTTATAATTATTTAGTAGAATAAATTTTAATATAAGAAGAAGACAGAGCATGAACAAGAATTCCTGAAATATATTTTTAAAATGGGATTTATGAGCCTTATATCATTATGGATTATCAAGGGATAGCAACCATTTAATAAATTATTGGTGCCTTTTTTTTTTTGGATAAGTAGATAAGCTATTGTTTCTATACAAAATAAATTTTCCAAGATGAAAAAATGAGGAAGGTGCGGGGATGAGGAATTCCCTAAAATGTTAATAATAATAAGAGCAAAAGAAAATGACCTCTCCTAAGGTTTGGCAAAATAACACGGACTCTCTTGATGCTTCAAAAATCCCACAAGCCCCCTTGAACTAGAGATTTGATTCCCATGACACTCATACTCCCTCCCCAAACTTCATAGTAAATTAGTTAAGGTGATATACGTGTCTCAAAATTCAAGTGTCGAGGTGTTCACGGAACTTTTGAAATCTAAAGGGAGGACCACACCTTTTTGCCAAACTTCAAGGGAGATCCGTACAATTTGCTTAACCTAAGGGGGGGTCCACATCTTTATACCAAATCTTAAGAGAAACTAGTGTCTTTTGCCCTAATAACAAAACTAATA
Source organism: Malania oleifera (assembly GCF_029873635.1). NCBI lineage: Eukaryota > Viridiplantae > Streptophyta > Magnoliopsida > Santalales > Ximeniaceae > Malania > Malania oleifera. Next base: position 44,156,610 of record NC_080424.1, on the reverse strand, counting down.
ATTTTTCTCTAATAATAATAATAACAGTAGTAACAGTTAATTTGTGTAAGAACAGAAAAATACAAGCAACAAAGCCATAAATTCTTGAAACCTTTTTTTTGCCTCATCTTATCTTAAACATCAAATTTTGTGCCTTGAACGTGAAACAAAAGATATTATCATATTAAATCAAAAGATGCCCTCCCCAACCTCCCTCCATCAATGCATGTGTGTTACAAGGAGGGAAGTGGCCACAGATTAAGAAAAAATGATTGGGCAATTCTTTAACTTTCTCTACTCTAGCAGCTAGCAGCTAACAGCTAAACATATGTTCGTGAACCCATCAAAATGAAATTCAATATGGCTTAGTTTGGCCCTTGTGTGGCTGATGAAAAAGGAACTTCTAGAAAATAACTATTGAGAAAGATTTGATTCAAGTTGTTTATAGAAATTGTTTGGTCCTTTGTGAAACAACTAGGAAGAAAAACTCGATCCTCAAAGTTTGGTAAAAAAGTTGTAAGGCATATGAAAATATTTGAAAACACCAAAATGAATTTTTTTTTCTATGAAACATAATTAATGCATGGATAATTTTGTAATATTTGAAAAAAAAAAAAAAAGGGATGACCATGAAATAAAATATTTTTTTGGAAAAAACAAAAAGATAACTTTAAGCTTTTAAAAGCTTCAAATCTGTAAATCTTCGAAAAAAGCTAAAACTAGCTCTTTAAAAGCAAAAAAAATCTGTTTACTAAACATATTATAAGGAGAAGTTCATCCAACAAGAGAAAAGGAAGGGGGGGTCCATCATTGACAGGCCTCAGCTCAAGTTTTGAAACGTCAGTTTCCTAAAGTAGATATGACTTACTCGGGTCAAAGGCTTATTCAATTAATGGTACAACCTGACAGTCAATGGCAAAAAGCAAGGCATTTAAAAGTGTGAGCAGGATAGATAGAAGCAAGAAAGAATTGTATGTGTATTTCCAATAACACGCATGTTATGGTATGTTTAAGCTTGAACTTGTACCAAAGCCATATGCCTCAAAACCCCGTCACCAAGAAGATGATGATTTTAGCTATTCAGTTATTCAGGCTAGTTTCAAGTTTTTAAACACTGCTTGAACAAAATTTCAGACATCATCATAATCAGTGATAAGTTTAAAACATATAAACTGCTGATATTTGACAAACAGATTGCCTAATTACAAAAATAGCAACGAATTGTAGTTTTAGTGAAGATTAATAATAAAAAAATTGAATAATGACTTCTGTGCAGGAGAAATAGCAACTCCTTTTCCAAGATAATCTTGAAGAGAATCAAAGCTCAAATGAAGTAACTTTACTAACACATTAACTTCTCCAATTCCACATGCTCAGATTGGTAAAGTACCTCTGGACTCAGATATTCTTGATGGGAATCAGAGCTCTGCTCAAATGAAGTTACTGTAATATGAATAAGCTTTTACAATTTTATTTTTAAAAAAAAATCGTAAAAAGTGGTCTAGCAGATCAGCAGCAACCTCCTTTCTTCTGTGGGTATTTCTGAAATCACATACTCAAAAAGAACAAATGGGTTTGATTTGTGTAACTGCGAGAACATAGTAGGGATATCACTTTCTTGAGTTGAGTTAGATTAAAGTGTTGACTCAGCAGAGTCTCAATAATCCTCTTATCCTAAAAGATAGCTAAGCTTTCAAAAAATTGGTTAATAGCCAGCACTCAACCTCAAGAAGAGGGAGAGGGGGAACCCCAATCATTTATACTTGAAAACGGGGGCCTCTTTAACCAGAAAAACGGGGGCCTCTTTAACCAGAAAAACAATCTGTTCATTCACAATTTCAATATCAAAGAATTAAATAGCATTACATTAATCATGTTTAAGGCCAGAATTGGCAACAGAATCTTATAATATTATTTCACGGATCCGTATTACCTATCAAAATAACAAATTCCACAGAACAAACCCTTCAAACTTAGCGGGTACCCAATGGATTCAATTATCAAAATTCCCAATGGAGACATTTTCTAAGCTAAATTTAATCCCCAACACCCTACCCCACCCCCTAAAAAAAATACAAAAAAAAAAAAAAAAATAGTAGATAAAATTATGAGAAAGAACATATAAATAGGGAGCGGGAGAAAAGGAAGCAAGATGGATAGATACCTCCGTAACGCCGACAAAAAGATCATTTTCTCCATCATCCAATACACACATCGAATCTCGAAACCCCAAAATCGCGTCCGTGACAGACCGTACTGAGCACGCGCCCTGCGACGACGAGGAGGATGAAACCCTAGCAGGGTCGGCGCCCGTTAACCTCCCGAACACAACCAACAAAAATACCCCCGCTTCCCAACCCCTGGCCACCATGACGGATCGGAGAAAGTACAACACCAAATTACACCCAACTCGAAAAAATCCTAGGGATCGCGACCCAAAAAGACAACGGAGAGCAAGGTGCGGCGAACGAGCCCAGCCATTTTAGCTTGGAGGCTCGGGGCGCCCATGGCCGTGAATGCTAAGGGAGAGGGGGATCATGTCATGCGGTAGAAACAACAAGAAGAGCTGATTCGCCCCTTCCGATGAACAAATTCGAATGCGATGAGAAGGAACGGTTGGGTTTTTGTTTGGTTTTCAATTTTTTTTCTGGTGCAGAGAGGGATGGGAGGGGGAGAATGGGAGCGAGGATAACGAAGGTGCGCCCCCTCCTGTAGCTTTCAGCTCACGGCCCAGCCTTTCTACGCCGCCCTCCTGATTTTTTTAGTTCTCATTTTCAAAGGTCTACATTTTTATAAAATATCCACATGCTGCCTTCCTTTTTTATTTTGGTTTTTTTTTAAAAAAATTATTATTTATTTATTTACTTATTTTGACATCAAGATTCGAGAGATGAACCTTGAATATGAAAGGTGTGAATTTTAATTATCAAAATTAAATTTGGTTCACAAAATGTCTATTTTTAAAATAGTATAAAATATAATAAGAATGTTAGAAAAATTATATAAAGATGTAACCGAACTCTTAATCTCAGACACAAGTTCATATAATTTCATTCAATATGGAATAAAAGAAGAATACATATTTTATCGTATAATTTTGATCTTTTATCTATTTCTTGTTATGAATTCGTAAAAAATTGCATTGTTATTTATTTTATGATAATTTACATATTTAGACTATTAAATTCTTCTACTATAACCAATTTTTTCTTTTAAATAATATTCTGCAAATCAAAAATTACTGGTGCCCTTTTAATATTTAGATATTGTCCTTCATCTAGCCAAGTACCTAGTCAAGTGTTTATGTGCATATTATGTCATAATAAGTTCTATTTGTTTTTGTTTAACTTAAATCATAAGAAAATTATTTTAACTAAGAACGATAGGAATTACAATTATACGTACACAAAGGCATTAGATGTACTATCACATGGAGCTGTAGTTTCTTCTATATTTAGGTAAGTTATGTTCATTCAGCATAGTTTTACTTATTTCTTATAATGACCTATTCTTTCTTTCTATCACGCCATTTTGTTGAAGGGTCCTAAGTGCAGAAAAGTTATATATTATGCCCTTTAGGTCACAATAATTTTCTATGCCTTCATTTTTAAATTCAGTGTCCGTATCACTTCTTATATAAGTTATCTTATTGCATTTTTCATTTTGAATTCTCCTGTAGAGCTTAGTAAACTGTTCACATGATTCATTTTTATGTGAGAAAAATAACACTCATGTAAACCTAGAAAAGTCATCAACAATGACAAAAACATATGATTTACCACCAAGACTTTGCATAGAATTAGGACCAAACAAATCCAAGTGAAGTATTTCAAGTGGTCTAGTGGTAGATATAAATTTCTTTTTTCTTAAAACTTGATTTGTTTGCTTACCCATTTGACATGCATCACATATTTTATCTTTCACAAATGATGTTTTAGGCAAGTCTTTTACTAAATCTTTTCTTACTAGTTTTGACAATAAGTCCATGCTAGCATGTCCTAAGCGTCTATGTCATAACCAACTAACTTCATTTATTGCAGAAAAATAAGTTAATTGTTGTGAAGCTAAGTTATCAAAAGTAGTAGTGCATATATTTTCATGGTGATCTACAATAAAAAGAACTTTATGATCTGTTTTACTTTCAACTATGCATTTATCATTTTCAAATGATACCTTATATCCTTTATCACACAATTGACTTATGCTCAATAAGTTATACTTCAACCCATCAACTAACAGAACATTATCAATAACTAGGAAAGGATCCTTACCAACCTTACCTACGCTGATGATGTGTCCCTTTGCGTTGTCGCCAAATGTCACATATCCTCCATTCTTGGGAATGATTGACGCAAATTTTGCCTTGTTGCCATTCATGTGTCGTGAACACCTGCTATCCAGGTACCACCTGTCCTTCGAGGAGGACGATCTCAAACATACCTGCAAAATAGACTAAGTAACTGATGCTGGTCCCCAATTTTGTTGGGTCCACGGGGGTTAGTAACTAGATCACCCTTAACTACCCACACTTTTCTAATTTTCGCATGCTTATTCCTAAGTGGACAATCAAATTGAATATGACAAATTTGTTTGCATTTAAAACATTTCATTCTACACTTGGGATCTTTAGGAGAGACTTGAACTTTTGATTCACGTGTGAAATGTCCCAAGTAAAGATTAGGTCGTTTAACATTTTCAATACTATTAAAACCTAGACCCTCTTTACTTAGAGAATTTCTTTGGGCAGCAAATAGTTTTTCAAAATTGCGTTTGCCCTCGGTGAATTTAAAAACAATTTTAGAGCTATCCTCTAATTTCCTCTCAAGCTCAGCAATAGTCACATCTTTTTCTTTCAAAATCAAGGCATGAGAGGTTTTTGCAATTCCAAACAATTTTGACCAATTTTCATATTTCATTTTCAAATCATCATTTTCTTTGGTCATTTTATTCAACAGTTTAGATACACGTATATATTCAAATTGTAATTCTTTAAACGTAGGCATGCAATCAGAATCACAATCATCAGATGAATAATATAAAGATAACAAGGAAGAGGACGATACATCATCATCGTGTGCCATCAAGCACAGATTAGCAACCTCTGAGTCGCTGTGGTCTAATTCTGAGTCACTACTGCTTAATTTATCCCATGAAGTACCTACTTTCATGGCTTTCTTTTTTTTCTTAGTCTTCTTTTTTAGTAGTGGGCTATCCGGCTTGATGTGCCCAACTTTTGTTGCAATTGTAACACGTGGGAGCATTTGATTTTTCTTTTCTTTTACTAGACTCTCCTTTCTCAGATGTAAACTCCCTATATCTTTTGTATGGCTTTCTATTCTTCCTAAAGAATCTGCTGAATTTTCTAGTTAGCATGGTCATATCATCCTTAGAGTCAGGTTCGCTGCATTCACTAGATGTATTAGTGGAGGTTTTCAATGCAGTCACCTTTTTCGCCCTATTATGCTCATTGAGTCTCTCATTTATGGCTAATTCATAAGTAATCAGGGAACCTATCAATTCATCTAGAGTTATGGCCTTAAGGTCTCTACCTTCAGAAATGGTCGTAACCTTAGCTTCCCAAACAAGAGGCAAGCCTCTAAGGATCTTCCTAATCATCTCATATGTAGGATAGGTCTTACCTAATGCATGCAGTGAGTTTATAATGTGTGTGAATCTAGTATACATGCTCTGAATGGACTCACCAACATTCATCCTAAAGGTCTTATATTCACTAGTCAGCATATCTATCCTACTATTTTTCACATCCCTAGTACCTTCATATGTGACTTCTAACTTATCCTTGATTTCTTTTACAGTAGCACGTGCCATTACTCTATTAAACTCATTCACATCAAAACCACAATACAGAATATTCATAGCAATGGCATTCAAACTAACAGCTTTCATATCATCATCATTATATTCTTTCTCAGTTTTAGGAACTCTAGTTGTACCCTTTGTTTTCATGGGAACATAATTTCCCTTAGAGACGATCCTCCACACCTTCCAATCTATATTTTGAAGGTAGATGTGCATCCTCTATTTTCAGAAGGTATAATTAACACCATTGAAAATCGGAGGTCGTGTGAAAGGTAGTCCCTCAGGGAAAGGGGTCACGGAGCTATAAGCCATCTAAGATCTTTTGTCAAATAATTATTAGTCTATGCTACGCGCTCTGATACCAATTGTTAGTTTTACAGTGATCCCAAGAGGGGAGTGAATTGGTATTTTTAAAATTAATGCTCTAGGTCAGTATCCTAACAATAGCATTTTCACAACCCTAAAGTCAATCTAGTGCAAGTAAAATAAATCAATTGCAATATGTAGCAGAAATTAAATAGCGCAATTTAATTAACTAAGCATGCACCAAAAAGTAGTAAAAAGTAAGTGACACCAAAAAGTGTTATCGAGGTTCGGCAAATTACCTACGTCCCTGCCTTGGCTAATAAGTATAAGGATTACCACTGTAATGCTCACTTAAACGAGTGGAACAGCACCTAAACAATCAGGTCAATTAGCACAGAGTCGACCTCAATCTTTACACACAATCCTTACCGGACTAGATTACCACCCCCTCAGGCCACACTTGGAATATAACAGTATTTTCTCAATCAACTGATACAGTGATTATGTTTTCATGTAAAGCAGATATGTACCCAATACACGCAATCACATACACATCAATAATATGGATATAATATACGCTTAGTGATGTAAATAGTTGTGCTAACAACACTCAATATGGTATTATCAATGAAATGCTCAAGAGTATTCAATACAAGCAATATCTTGGAATTTAAGCAAAACACATTTTAATGACAAATTAATATTCCAAAGATATCAATCAGATATTCAAACTAGTTCAAGAAATTTTTCTTCAATGAAATAAGCACACTACTAGTTTGAAAATATTTTTGCTTGTTGAAAATATTTTTGCACAACAAAAATCAAAGTTATGGAAGTCTTGCAACAATTATGCAAAGATCCCAAAGCTTGCTAGTCTATCCCAACAATGATTTATAATGTCAAATTAGTGGGATAAAACTAAGCCAAACTCCCCAAAAATAATATCACAATCAAACAAGCAAATGAGAGTTTTTAGCAAAACCTAACAATCACAAGCACACTAAATATGCTCTCACAATCTCAAAAATGTATCAAGGGAATGGAAATTTGAGAGTATTTGGACAAAAAGAGTATTTTCAGAAGAGAGGATTCTTGGCTAATGAAATAACTAATTAATTGCTAAACCTCACAAATGAGTCTATATTTATAGGCAAGGTAAAAATTATAACCATTTGCGACTTGTTGGAAATTCTTAGAAAAGTTCCAAAATGTTTAAATATAATTAACCCAAAATAACCTGTATTTACCACAGTTAAAACATTTTTAACCCAGCAAGGTTCGGGTGGCTGAACCGTGGTTCGGTCGCCCGAATAGACACAATAATAAAAGGTCTTTAAATTAGTTTGGTAGCCCGAGTTTCAGTTTAGTTGCCCAAATCAAAGTCATAAACATTTCTTTGGATTTTTGGGTGCCCAATCATAGGTTCGGTAGCCCAAACTCATGTGTTCGGTCGCCCGGGACTTAATTTGAACTAAATCGTTCGGTAGCCTAAGCTGGTGAATTGTCCTTTTCAAGTGGTTCGAGCGCCTGTGGAAGGTATGCACAAATTTGTTTGGTCGCTTGAGAGCTTAAGTCAACTGTTGACTTCTCAACAGTTTAGACGCTCGAGGAGTTTTGAATTCCTGGGGTTCGATAGCCCGAGCTCTCTCAAATTCCCTTTTAATATTCAATTAAGTGCATTTTTTAACACTCCTGTATTTTGTATGATATATGTGCATGAGTGTTGGGACCTAGAGTTATACTAGTGTCTTACTGAGCTTACCATATATCCTATATGCATAATATGCAGGTAATTAATACAGACCATATCCCTAGTTACTATTACAGACCCATATTACATTAATTGAATTTACAATATGAATTAAAATCTTCAGGGTCTTCATGTCTTGCTTCAAGTGTCATTCCTTAAGATGTTCATCTAAGCCTGCACAAACACTTGAAAATCGTCAAATACCTAAGTATTTGTTATTATTAAAACCGGGTGTGACCTATAAGGTCGACAAAGAGAGAGTTAAAAAAAAAAAAATGAGCTTCCGTCTATTTATAGGCTGCTGGCCTAAATGAAAATGTAGACGATTTGGCTTTTAACCAAACCAGTTTTTACTATTTTACATTTACCAACCCTCAATAATACGAAATCGTCGATGGTTTTCTTGAGCTCCACCAAACTGTCGACGATTTGGTCCTGCACTTATTATTATTATTATTATTATTATTATTATTATTATTATTATTATTATTATTATTATTATTATTATTATTATTATTCGGGTCTCCACATCCTCCCCTCCTTATAAAAATTTCGCCCTTGAAATTTGCTAACTAGTACTTATACCAACATATGGAAATCACTGATATGTTTACCCGAATCTAAAAAGAACCGGTGGCCACCCACAGAGCGGTCCTGTCTTAAATTTATTAATAACTCTCACTTATGGCGGAGGAATACTGTGATTACAACAAAGGTTTTTGGAGATTACAAGTAATCACATAAAAAAAAAACTCTCCCAAAATCACTCAAACATAAAACCATTACATTTAGGTTTACAACCAAATACACTCAACTAGACAACCTGCACAAGAAATGCTTAAATACAACCGAATACTTATCTGAACAGTCACACTAACCTGCCTAGTGTTGGGCCTCGTCAAATAACTGCGGGTACTTCTGGCGTATCTCTTCTTCTAATTCCCATGAGGCTTCCTCAACTACGTGATTTCTCCAAAGTACTTTTACCAATGGAATTTTCTTAGTACGCAATTCTTGCTCCTTTCGATCTAGGATCTGAACTGGCACTTCATCATATGATAAGGTGTCACTTACTTCCAATGACATGTAGTTTATCACATGCGAAGGATTTGGGACGTATTTTCTTATTACGGACATATGAAACACGTCATGGATCCTAGACAATACTGGGGGTAAAGCTATTCTGTAGGCAACTAGACTAATCCTCTCCAGTATCTCGAATGACCCAATATACCTAGGGCTTAGCTTACTATTTTTCCCAAATCTCATTACCATTTTCATTGGAGCAATCCTCAGGAATATCTTATCCTTGACATCAAACTCCAATTCTCATCAGCGAGTATCAACATAACTCTCTGTCGACTCTAAGCAATTTTGATTCTATCCCGTATGAGTTTGATCTTCAAAAGTCTGTTGAAAAATTTCTAGCCCCAAAATCTGCCGTTTGCCAACCTCGTCCCAATATAGTGAAGATCGGCACCTTCGGCCATACAACGCTTCATACGGTGCCATCTCAATACTGGCCTAAGAACTATTGTTGTAGGCGAACTCTACTAACGGCAAATACTGAATCCGGCTTCCTCCAAAATCCAACACACATGCCTGTAACATATCTTCTAAGATCTTGATTGTTCTCTTTAATTGTCCATTAGTCTGGGGATGAAATACTGTACTAAAAGTTAGCTGAGATC